>NW_019510098.1:0-4998 GCF_002814215.2 Seriola lalandi dorsalis
TGTGTGTGTGTGTGTGTGTGTGTGTGTGTGTGTGTGTGTGTGTGTGTGTGTGTGTGTGTGTGTAATGCCTCAGCAGTGCCCTAAATCAGCATTGTGTCGTGTGGGAGGGCCAAAGTTATGAAACACTCCCCTGTTGACATATTGGGTCAGTGGAGCATGAGTTTGGGCTGAGTTTTCAGTCTTCGCAAGCAGCCAGTCAGCTGACCAGCCAGCCATAAATAAGCAGCCTCCAAACTCTCCCCGACTGCCCCTGATGCGTGAACGACACATCAACACCAGTTACCCTCTGAGATGGGGAACATGGTTCTTAGAAAGGTGGAAAAGTGGGAGGCGTGTCAGGCTGTTTGTCCTCTGGTGAGAGCAGGAGTGGAAATAGAAATGGAGTTCATGGTTCAGGCACCAGTGTCACCACTAGGAAATCATTCTTACAGATGTATAAACTATTTTGGGGACTGGACTGTAAGTTTTGTGTATTTTCGTCCTTTGTAATTATACATTATTTTGTAAAAGTAAATAAGCATAAACATTTTTAAACATAATACTGTTAAAATATTTGGGTTTTTTGAGGATTTTCTTCTAACTCTTTAAATATTTTTTTAAACAGAATCCACTTCCATGATTAAATGACTACAAAATTTATAATGAATAAATATTGCTGATGATAAATGCCTGCGGTTTTACAGCAGAACTTCCACTCCAATGCTTTAGCTTGTTATGGGCTAAAATTTGAAATACAAATACAAATGTAATAATCATTTACGTGTGAAGATGATGTGCAGAAATTCTTTTAGAATTTGAACAAATTACAGAGGAATGCTAATTTTTTGTTAGTTCTGTTAGCTGTTATGATAGAGGTGAGTCTGGGCTTTAGGGTGTAAAAGAAGAAACGATACACTCAGCACACTCAACCATCCGCCAGCAGCTCTAACTGTATTTAGTTTCCCAAGACGTGGGAATAAAACGAGCTCTCGCCACTTCCTGAATTCCATTACCTGCAGGGCCCTGAAGGAGGCTTTTAGAAGAGTATGAGGTAACTTTAACTCGTCATATGTCTGCAATTGTTTCTGCTTTCCTGTCTAACTGTCTCTTTAGCTGTTTAAGGCTCTCCACCTTTATGTCCAATTTATCACTTTCTTTTTCTTCCTGCACACCTATGGAGGTAGATTTGTTACAATATTATTTGTGTGAACAGATTGACAATCCATGCCTGTCAGTATATGTTCATTATTTCATGCTAAAAAAGGACATAGTATAATAAGGCATACAAAACTCATAGTATAGTATGGCATAAAATGTCATAGTATAGTAAGGCATAAAAAGTCATAGTTGTCATGATCTTCACTGAAGGACTGTGTTTGGATTTTTGTTATCAATGTTTGAACACTTTTAGGACCTTATGTTTGGACTTTCATTTGGACTTAAGGTTTTTTTCCTGTTTTATTTTGAAACTACTCACCTCGTGTTTCTTGTGGTTATTTTACTTTCTGTCTTTGTCCTGTTTCCCTTTTTTGTGATTGTCAGCCCAGCCCTAATGTGTTTCACCTGTGTTCTATCACCCTTGCCATCCTTGTTTCTATCTAGTCCTGTTTCACTATGAGTTTCCCTAGTTTCTCTGCTCCTGAACCCCAGCTCCAACCAGTCCACATTGGTTCCTTGTTCCTGTCGGGAGTCCAATCAACACCAGCACCTGGTTTCCAGTCAGTGGCTCAGCTGCCTCCTGTTCCACATCTCTTGTTGGTGGTCCGGACAACCTCAGCTCCTGATCAGTCAGTGGTCTGTCCTACATCATCTCCTGGTCACCAGTCGTCAATCCAGCCATCTCCTGTTCCTGATCTACTGTTGGTGGTCTGGCCACCTCCTGCTCTTGATCCCCAGTCACCTGTTCGCCGGCCTCCTGCTCGCCCTCCAGAAGGATTCTGCCTGCAACGTTGGCCTCCTGCTCGCCCTCCAGAAAGACCCAGTCTTCGCCGTCGCCCTCAAGCTCTACATCCAGAAAGACAGAGTCTTCACCGATGTCCTCCAGAGCAGATCCATTCATCTGTCTCGCCTCCTGGCCATTCTACCAAGCTTCCCAGTCTGTGCGTCCAGCCTCCAGGCCATCCTTGCAAGCAGCCCAGTCTGTTTGCCTGGGCTCCGTCCTTTGCCCCATTCCTCGGCCCATGTTCTGCCCCTGAGTTGGTGGTCTCCTGCTCTTCCCCTGTGATCCCCTGCTCCTTCCCTTCCCCCATTTCCTCTCCTTACTATCCAATGGCCCTTGGATCCCTCCTCCAGACCCCCTCCTACCACCAAGCTGTGTTCTTGGTTTGCCAGGTGGGCCGTCTGGTATCTGGCTTTGGTTCTGTCATGATCTTCCCTGAAGGACTGTGTTTGGACTTTTGTTATTTATGTTTGAACACTTTTTGGACCTCATGTTTGAAATTTTTCATTTGGACTTTAGGTTCATTTCCTGTAATATTTCGAAACTATTTGTATTTCATGTTGTACTGTTTTATTCCAGAGTTCCTCTGTTTTATCTTAATTTTGGATTTAACTGTTTTTGTAAGTTTCTGTTTTTACTTCATTTATTAAATCACTTTTTCAAATGGTCTGGATTTGGGTCCATAAAACTACATAACCTGACGATAGTATAGTAAGGCATAAAAACTCATAAAACATTATAGTCGACCTAAAAAGTCATAAAAACGTCATAGTTCGGTAAGGCAAAAAAAGCATAACAACGTCATGGTATAGTAAGGCATAAAGAGTCAGAAAAATGTGACGGTATAGTAAGGCTTAAAAACTGATGAAGACAACGTAGTATAGTAAGGCATAAAAAGTCATAAAAAAAAACAGAATAGTAAGGCATACTATAGTAAGGCATAATTAGCCATACAAACATCATAGTTGGGTAAGGCATAAAAAGTAAAAAATAAGAAAAAGTATATTAAGTCATGAAAAGTCACAAAAACGACATAGTATAGTAAGGCATAAAAATGCATAAAACCATTATTGTATAGTGAGGCCTAGAAAGACATAAAAACGACATAGTATAGTAAGGCATAAAAAGTCATAAAAACGACATAGTATAGTACGGCATAAAAATATCTTGCTATAGTAAGGCATAAAAAGGCATAAAAACGTTATTGTATAGTGAGGCCTAGAAAGTCATAAAAACGACATAGTATAGTAAGGCATAAAAATATCTTGCTATAGTAAGGCATAAAAAGTCATAAAAACGACATAGTATAATAAGGCATAAAATTATCTTGCTATAGTAAGGCATAAAAAGTCATAAAAACGTTATTGTATAGTGAGGCCTAGAAAGTCATAAAAACGACATAGTATAGTATGGCATAAAAACATCTTGCTATAGTAAGGCATAAAAAGGCATAAAAACGTTATTGTATAGTGAGGCCTAGAAAGTCATAAAAACGACATAATATACTAAGACATAAAAAGTAAAAAAAACAACATAGTATAGTAAGGCCTAGAAAGTCATAAAAACGACATAGTATAGTAAGGCATAAAAATATCTTGCTATAGTAAGGCATAAAAAGGCAAAAAACATTATTGTGTAGTGAGGCCTAGAAAGTCATAAAAACGACATAGTATAGTAAGGCATAAAAAGGCATAAAAACGTTATTGTATAGTGAGGCCTAGAAAGTCATAAAAACGACATAGTATAGTAAGGCATAAAAAGGCACAAAAACGTTAATGTATAGTGAGGCCTAGAAAGTCATAAAAACGACATAGTATGGTAAGGCATAAAAAGTCATAAAAAAGACGTAATATAGTAAGGCATAAAAAAACATAGAAATGTCACTGAATAATAAGGCATAAAAAACTAATAAAAAATACATAGTATAGTAAGGTATAAAAAGTCAGAAAAGTCATAGTATAGTAAGACATAAAAAGTCAAAAAAACAACATGGTATAGTAAGGCCTAAAGAGTCATAAAAACGACATAGTATAGTAAGGCATAAAATTATCTTGCTATAGTAAGGCATAAAAAGTCATAAAAACGTTATTGTATAGTGAGGCCTAGAAAGTCATAAAAACGACATAGTATAGTATGGCATAAAAACATCTTGCTATAGTAAGGCATAAAAAGGCATAAAAACGTTATTGTATAGTGAGGCCTAGAAAGTCATAAAAGCGACATAGTATAGTAAGGCATAAAAAGGCATAAAAACGTTATTGTATAGTGAGGCCTAGAAAGTCATAAAAACGACATAGTATAGTAAGGCATAAAAATATCTTGCTATAGTAAGGCATAAAAAGTCATAAAAACGTTATTGTATAGTGAGGCCTAGAAAGTCATAAAAACAACATAGTATAGTAAGGCATAAAAAGTCATAAAAACGTTATTGTATAGTGAGGCCTAGAAAGTCATAAAAACAACATAGTATAGTAAGGCAATAAGAAGGCATAAAAAGGTTATTGTATAGTGAGGCATAAAAAGTCATAAAAATGACATTGTATTGTAAGGCATAAAAAAACATAGAAATGTCAATGTATAATAGGGCATAAAAAACTAATAAAAAATACATAGTATAGTAAGGTATAAAAGTCAGAAAAGTCATAGTATAGTAAGACATAAAAAGTAAAAAGAACAACATAGTATAGTAAGGCCTAGAAAGTCATAAAAACGACATAGTATAATAAGGCATAAAAATATCTTGCTATAGTAAGGCATAAAAAGGCATAAAAACATTATTGTGTAGTGAGGCCTAGAAAGTCATAAAAACGACATAGTATAATAAGGCATAAAAAGGCATAAAAACGTTATTGTATAGTGAGGCCTAGAAAGTCATAAAAACGACATAGTATAGTAAGGCATAAAAATATCTTGCTATAGTAAGGCATAAAAAGTCATAAAAACGACATAGTATAGTAAGGCATAAAATTATCTTGCTATAGTAAGGCATAAAAAGTCATAAAAACGTTATTGTATAGTGAGGCCTAGAAAGTCATAAAAACAACATAGTATAGTAAGGCCTAGAAAGTCATAAAAACGAC
>NW_019510100.1:0-1840 GCF_002814215.2 Seriola lalandi dorsalis
TGTGTTGTGTCATTGTTATTGCTGTGTTGCTGTGTTGTTGTGTCGTTGTTATTGCTGTGTTGCTGTGTTGTGTCGTTATTGCTGTGTTTTTGTGTTGTTGTGTTGTGTTGTTGATATTGCTGTGTTGTTGTGTTGTATTGCTGTGTTGCTGTGTTGTTGTGTTGTGTCATTGTTATTGCTGTGTTGTTGTGTTGTGTCGTTATTGCTGTGTTTTTGTGTTGTTGTGTTGTTGTTATTGCTGTGTTGTTGTGTTGTGTCGTTGTTATTGCTGTGTTGCTGTGTTGTTGTGTTGTGTCATTGTTATTGCTGTGTTGTTGTGTTGTGTCGTTATTGCTGTGTTTTTGTGTTGTTGTGTTGTGTCATTGTTATTGCTGTGTTGCTGTGTTGTGTCGTTATTGCTGTGTTTTTGTGTTGTTGTGTTGTGTCGTTGTTATTGCTGTGTTGTTGTGTTGTGTCGTTATTGCTGTGTTTTTGTGTTGTGTTGTTGTTATTGCTGTGTTGTTGTGTTGTGTCGTTGTTATTGCTGTTTTGCTGTGTTGTTGTGTTGTGTCATTGTTATTGCTGTGTTGCTGTGTTGTTGTGTCGTTGTTATTGCTGTGTTGCTGTGTTGTTGTGTTGTGTCGTTGTTATTGCTGTGTTGCTGTGTTGTTGTGTTGTGTCGTTATTGCTGTGTTGCTGTGTTGTTGTGTCGTGTCATTGTTATTGCTGTGTTGCTGTGTTGTTGTGTCGTTGTTATTGCTGTGTTGCTGTGTTGTGTTGTTGTGTTATTGCTGTGTTGTTATTGCCGTGTTTTTGTGTTGTTGTGTTGTGTGATCATTGGTGTTGTTATCGTTGTGTTGTGGCTGACAATGTGTGTAATGTGTCAACTAACTTTAGACCCAACTCTAATTCTAACCTGACCTTAGCTTAAACCTAATCTTAATTGGAACTCTAACCCTAACCTAACTCATTACTGTCGTGTGTGATGCGTTCACTGACCTGCTGTGTGAGTCTGTAACTCTGTTATCAGATTGAATATATTTGTATTGAAACTGTTTTAAACGTATAGATATAAATGTCGTTCACTGATGAACAGCCTCGGGTTCATGAGCAGTGATCAGTGAATTAAACTGTCAGACTGCTTTAATTAAAACCACCTCAGGTCCCTGTAATGACATGTGAAAGTATCTGATCTCTGTTTCCGTGGAAACTCTGCCCATTTCATGTCTGATAAACACACTCAGTTCTGACATCACCGTGTGGATATTGATCCAGCTGATCATTAAACTGATTGATTATCCTGTGACTCACCAGTGACTCTGTCTCAGAGGAGTCAGGGATCAGACTGAAAATGGATGTGATTCAACTGCAGTCACATCTTCATCATCATCATCATCATCATCATCATCAATATAAAACCATGATGCTTTAAATGTGAATGTCTCTCAGTTCATCTTCCCTCAGTAACGGCTTCATGTTGATTGTGTTAATTGGATGTATCCATGTCTCTCAGCTTTGTTTATTTTAGTTCTTTATTGAGATTTTTGATGGACATTCATCTACCATACAGATTGGTTACAAACTGTCATTTTGTCTGTTTTTTTGTTTGTTTTGTTTTTTTAAACAAGCAGAACACTAAGAGACAAGAGAAAAACAAAAACAAACAAACAAACAAACAAGAAAGTCTGGTAACAACCTCACAAGACCAGACTCTGCAACATCAGTAATAATTATGCTGAATATAAGTCAAGTGACCAAAGCCACATTCACAATTTGTACATAAAAAACAAAACAAAAAATAAATCAAAAAATAGCCCTGAACAGTCCTTGATACAATCAGAAGACCCTAGAGATATTGATC
>NW_019510101.1:0-1193 GCF_002814215.2 Seriola lalandi dorsalis
TGACACCAGTAACACCAGTAACATCACTGACACCAGTAACACCAGTAACATCACTGACACCAGTAACACCAGTAACATCACTGACACCAGTAACACCAGTAACATCACTGACACCAGTAACAGCACTGACACCAGTAACACCAGTAACATCACTGACACCAGTAACAGCACTGACACCAGTAACACCAGTAACATCACTGACACCAGTAACAGCACTGACACCAGTAACAGCACTGACACCAGTAACACCAGTGACAACAGTAACACCAGTGACAGCACTGACAACAGTAACACCAGTAACACCACTGACACCAGTAACATCACTGACACCAGTAACACCACTGACACCAGTAACACCATGACACCAGTAACACCATGACACCAGTAACACCACTGACACCAGTAACACCATGACACCAGTAACACCATGACACCAGTAACACCAGTAACACCACTGACACCAGTAACACCATGACACCAGTAACACCATGATACCAGTAACACCATGACACCAGTAACACCACTGACACCAGTAACACCATGACACCAGTAACACCACTGACACCAGTAACACCATTGACACCAGTAACACCATTGACACCAGTAACACCATGACACCAGTAACACCATGACACCAGTAACACCAGTAACATCACTGACAACAGTAACACCATTGACACCAGTAACACCATGACACCAGTAACACCATTGACACCAGTAACACCATGATACCAGTAACACCATGACACCAGTAACACCACTGACACCAGTAACACCATGACACCAGTAACACCACTGACACCAGTAACACCATTGACACCAGTAACACCATTGACACCAGTAACACCATGACACCAGTAACACCATGACACCAGTAACACCAGTAACATCACTGACAACAGTAACACCATGACACCAGTAACACCAGTAACATCACTGACAACAGTAACATCACTGACAACAGTAACACCAGTAACACCAGTAACATCACTGGCAACAGTAACACCATGACACCAGTAACACCAGTAACACCACTGACAACAGTAACACCACTGACACCAGTAACACCATTGACACCAGTAACACCATGACACCAGTAACACCATGACACCAGTAACACCAGTAACATCACTGACAACAGTAACATCACTGACAACAGTAACACCATGACACCATGACACCAGTAACACCAC
>NW_019510102.1:0-750 GCF_002814215.2 Seriola lalandi dorsalis
AGATTTATCATCAATACAGAGTTGAAAAGTCCCTTCAGAGACCAACAAAAATTGCCACAGCTGACTGTATTTCAAGTCATCCAGGCGGGGTATTGGGTTAAGTTTTCAACTAGCAATAATCACGTCTCAGCAGAACTTCACAGACTATGAAATTGCCCCTGCGAAAGAGTAAAGAGAGCAACTACCAGTTTACAAATGCAGCTGGTGCAACACTCACAACACACGTGGTGCACTTCTCATCCCTAGCATTTTTTGTTTACGGCAAGCCCCGCCTCTTCCGGGCAACAGCAGTCATGGGCGTATTAGTTCAATGCAGAATACAACTTCCACTTACTTGGGTTTTAAGCGATGACCCAGAGCTGCATTACTTTAGACGCTGCCATGTAACGTTTTGTCTTTTTTTTGTGTGTGTGTGTGTGTGTTATATTGTTTGAACACATTTCCATATCAAATTTTAAGTCAAACCACCAACAATGCTCAAAAATCCAGTTAGACACAGTCACATATATACAGCAATAGAAAAATGTGGTCAGGTTGGGTCCAGATATTTCAAAAAGTGACCCTACCGGTCTTCCCATTTATGTTGACCTTTTCAACTTTTTCCAATCCCGGGTGATTAGCCAAAACAGGTTAATCCAAGCAGAATACGAAGCACCCTACAGTTGGTGTCTTCCGACCTTTCAAGAAGAAGTTATTTTGCCAGTACCATGGCCCATCAACAATGCTGTTACGCATTCGGTCATGTCCGTT
>NW_019510103.1:0-922 GCF_002814215.2 Seriola lalandi dorsalis
AATAATATAATGAGGCATAAAAATGTCAAAAAACGTCATAATATAGTATGGTAGAAAATGTCAAAAAACGTCAAAATATATTATGGCAGAAAATGTCAAAAATACATCATAGTATATTAAGACTTAAAAGGTCATAAAATCGTCAAAGTATGGTCAGGCATGAGACGAAATAATATAATTAGCCATAAAAATGCCAAAAAAAGATCTTAGTATAGCATGGCAGAAAAATGTCAAAAAACGTCATAGTATATTAAAGCATAAAAGGTCATAAAATCGTCAAAGTATGGTCAGGCATGAGACGAAATAATATAATTAGCCATAAAAATGCCAAAAAAAGATCTTAGTATAGTATGGCAGAAAATGTCAAAAATACATTATAGTATAATAAGCCATAAAATGTAATAAAAACGTCATAGTATGGTCAGGCATGATCCGAAATAATATAATGAGGCATAAAAATGTCAAAAAACGTCATAATATAATGGCAGAAAATGTCAAAAAACGTCTTAATATATTATGGCAGAAAATGTCAAAAATACATCATAGTATATTAAGGCATAAAAGTTCAAAAAATGGTCATAGTATGGTCAGGCATGAGACGAAATTATATAATTAGCCATGAAAATGCCCCAAAAAATCTTAGTATAGTATGGCAGAAAGTGTCAAAAAAACATCATAGTATATTAAGACACAAAAGTTCATAAAATCGTTATAGTATGGTCAGGCATTAGACGAAATTGTATAATGAGGCATAAAAATGTCAAAAAACGTCATAATATATTATGGCAGAAAATGTCAAAAATACATGATAGTATATTAAGGCATAAAAGGTCATAAAATCGTCATAGTATGGTCAGGCATGAGACGAAATTATATAATTAGCCATAAAAATGCCCAAAGAAATCTTAGTATAGCATGGCAG
>NW_019510104.1:0-641 GCF_002814215.2 Seriola lalandi dorsalis
CATTCACATTTAGTGGGATTTCTACACAGAACACTTCAGGATAAGTTTTCCTGTCTATTTGAGTAGCATTCATGAAGAATATGATGGATTTCATGTTTCAAGTTATCAGCTACACCTGAGAATGCGATACTGTTGAAAAGCGCTGTTTCCACGTTTACAGCGTCTAAAGCGGCTCTTTCCCTCGTTAAAGCTGTCTGTGTGTATCCAAAATCTGAGCATTCACATTTAGTGGGATTTCTACACAGAACACTTCAGTATAGGTTTTACTGTCTATTTGAGTAGCATTCATGAAGAATATGATGGATTTCATGTTTACATGTCATAAAGTTATCAGTGACACCTTAGAATGCGATACTGTTGAAAAGCGCTGTTTCCACGTTTCCAGCGTCTAAATCGGCTCTTTCCCTCATTAAAGCTGTCTGTGTGTATCCAAAATCTGAGCATTCACATTTAGTGGGATTTCTACACAGAACACTTCAGGATAAGTTTTCCTGTCTATTTGAGTAGCATTCATGAAGAATATGATGGATTTCATGTTTACATGTCATAAAGTTATCAGCTACACCTTAGAATGCGATACTGTTGAAAAGCGCTTTTAAGCGTCAGGATCTGCTCTAAGTCCTCGTCAGAAGCTTTCTCTG
>NW_019510105.1:0-1160 GCF_002814215.2 Seriola lalandi dorsalis
ATTTTTATGCTCTACTAGAATATGACTTTTTTTGGCATTTTTTTGCCTTACTATACTGTGATGTTTTGTGCCTGACTATACTATGACGTTTTTTGCCATTTTTATGCCTTATTATACTATGATGTTTTTTTTTAAATTTTATGCCATACTATACTATGATGTTTTTTGCCATTTTTATGCTCTACTATAATATGTATATTTTTGCCATTTTTATGCCAGACTATACTATGACGTTTTTTGCCATTTTTATGCTCTACTAGAATATGACTTTTTTGGAATTTTTATGCCTTACTATACTGTGACGTTTTGTGCCTGACTATACTATGACGTTTTTTTTGCCATTTTTATGCTCTACTAGCATATGACTTTTTTTGGCATTTTTATGCCTGACTATACTGTGACATTTTGTGCCTGACTATACTATGACGTTTTTTGCCATTTTTATGCTTTATTATACTATGACGTTTTTTGAAATTTTATGCCATACTATACTATGACGTTTTTTTGCCATTTTTATGCTCTACTAGAATATGACTTTTTTTGGCATATTTTTGCCTTACTATACTTTGACGTTTTGTGCCTCACTATACTATGACGTTTTTTGCAATTTTTATGCCTTATTATACTATGATGTTTTTTTGAAATTTTATGCCATACAATACTATGACGTTTTTTTGCCATTTTTATGCTCTACTACGATATGACTTTTTTTGGCATTTTTTTGCCTTACTATACTGTGATGTTTTGTGCCTGACTATACTATGACGTTTTTTGCCATTTTTATTCTCTAATATAATATGACTTTTTTTGGCATTTTTTTGCCTGACTATACTGTGACGTTTTTTGCCATTTTTATGCTCTACTAGAATATGACTTTTTTTGGCTTTTTTTTGCCTTACTATACTGTGATGTTTTGTGCCTGACTATACTATGACGTTTTTTGCCATTTTTATTCTCTACTATAATATGTATTTTTTTGGCATTTTTATGCCTTACTATACTGTGACGTTTTGTGCCTGACTATACTATGACGTTATTTGCCATTTCTATGCCTTATTATACTATGATGTTTTTTTGAAATTTTATGCCATACTATACTATGACGTTTTTTGCCATTTTTATGCTCTACTATAATATGTATATTTTTGGCATTTTTATGC
>NW_019510106.1:0-701 GCF_002814215.2 Seriola lalandi dorsalis
TTTAACGAGGCATCCCTTCCGAAGGGAGCGACTTAGAAGCCTGGGGCTGACATATGTTACTCAGCGTCACGTGCCGATTCCGTAGATACCAAATTTGTGGGCTTTTAAGAAAATTTTTTGGAAATTATTAAAACACAGAATTTAACCGTGTCTCCCGGCAGCGTATGAGAGACCGCCCATGGCGGCCCTTCGGAACGGAACGACTCAGAAGGCTGGGGCTGACATATGTTACTCAGCGTGACGAGCCGAGTCCGTAGACACCAAACTTGTGAACTTTGGACAAAATTTTTCGTCCCAGCAAGCGGGCCTCGGAGACGTTTAACGAGGCATCCCTTCCGAAGGGAGCGACTTAGAAGCCTGGGGCTGACATATGTTACTCAGCGTCACGTGACGATTCCGTAGATACCAAATTTGTGGGCTTTTGAGAAAATTTTTTGGAAATTATTAAAACACAGAATTTAACCGTGTCTCCCGGCAGCGTATGAGAGACCGCCCATGGCGGCCCTTCAGAAGGGAACGACTCAGAAGGCTGGGGCTGACATATGTTACTCAGCGTGACGAGACGAGTCCGTAGACACCAAACTTGTGGACTTTGAACAAACTTTTCCGTTGTGACATTCACACTAGTCTTAATGGTGTGGCACCTCAGCATATGAGAGATGACCCTTCGGAAGGGAGCGACTCAAAGGCTGGGGCTGACA
>NW_019510107.1:0-861 GCF_002814215.2 Seriola lalandi dorsalis
TACTATGACTTTTTTGTGACTTTTTATGCCTTAATATACTATGTCGTTTTTATGACTTTTTACGCCTTGCTGTACTATGACTTTTCATGTCTTAATATACTATGTCGTTTTTATGACTTTTTACGCCTTGCTGTACTATGACTTTTCATGTCTTAATATACTATGTCGTTTTTATGACTTTTTACGCCTTGCTGTACTATGACTTTTCATGCCTTACTATACTATGTCGTTTTTATGACTTTTTATGCCTTAGTATACAATGTCGTTTTTATGACTTTTCATGCCTTACTATAGTATGACTTTTTTGTGACTTTTTACGCCTTGCTGTACTATGACTTTTCATGCCTTACTACACTATTACTTTTTTATGACTTTTTATGCCTTAACTATACTATGTCGTTTTTATGACTTTTCATGCCTTACTATACTTTTTCGTTTTGATGACTTTTTATGCCTTACTTTACTATGACTTTTCGTGTCTTACTATATTATGACTTTTTTGTGACTTTTTATGCCTTAATATACTATGTCGTTTTTGTGACTTTTTACGCCTTGCTGTACTATGACTTTTCATGCCTTACTATATTATGACGTTTTTATCACTTTTTATGCCTTACTATACTATGACTTTTCGTATCTTACTATATTATGACTTTTTTGTGACTTTTTATGCCTTATTATACTGTGACTTTTTATGCCTTAGTATATTATGACTTTTTTGTGACTTTTTAAGCCTGACTACACTATTTCATTTTTATGACTTTTTATGCCTTACTATACTATGACTTTTTATGCCTTAGTATACAATGTCGTTTTTATGACTTTTTATGCCTTACTATACTATGACTTTTTATGCCTTAC
>NW_019510108.1:0-1276 GCF_002814215.2 Seriola lalandi dorsalis
GCCTTACTATACTATGACTTTTTATGCCATACTATACTATGACGTTTTTATGACTTTTTATGCCATACTATACTATGACGTTTTTATGACTTTTTATGCCATACTATACTATGACGTTTTTATGACTTTTTATGCCATACTATACTATGATGTTTTTATGACTTTTTATGCCTAACTATACTATGTCGTTTTTATGACTTTTTATGCCATACTATACTATGACGTTTTTATGACTTTTTATGCCATACTATACTATGACTTTTTATGCCTTACTATACTATGTCGTTTTTATCACTTTTTATGTCATACTATACTATGACTTTTTATGCCATAGTATACTATGTCGTTTTTATCACTTTTTATGCCATACTATACTATGACTTTTTATGCCATAGTATACTATGTTGTTTTTATGACTTTTCATGTCATACTATACTATGACGTTTTTATGACTTTTTATGCCATGCTATACTATGACGTTTTTATGCCTTAGTATACTATGTCGTTTTTATGCCTTACTATACTATGTCGTTTTTATGACTTTTTATGTCATACTATACTATGTCGTTTTTATGACTTTTTATGCCTTACTATACTATGACTTTTTATGCCATAGTATACTATGAAGTTTTTATGACTTTTAATGCCATACTATACTATGTGGTTTTTATGACTTTTTATGCCTTACTATACTATGACTTTTTATGCCTTACTATACTATGTTGTTTTTATGACTTTTTATGTCATACTATAGTACGACGTTTTTATGACTTTTTATGCCATACTATACTATGACGTTTTTATGACTTTTTATGACATACTATACTATGACGTTTTTATGACTTTCTATGCCATACTATACTATGACGTTTAATGCCATACTATACTATGACTTTTTATGCCATACTATACTATGACGTTTTTATGACTTTTTATGCCATACTATACTATGACGTTTTTATGCCTTACTATACTATGTCGTTTTTATGACTTTTTATGCCATACTATACTATGACTTTTTATGCCTTACTATCCTATGACGTTTTTATGACTTTTTAGGCCTTACTATACTATGTCGTTTTTATCACTTTTTATGCCATACTATACTATGACGTTTTTATGACTTTTTATGCCATACTATACTATGACTTTTTATGACATATTATACTATGACGTTTTTATGACTTTTTATGCCATACTATACTATGACGTTTTTATGACTTTTTATGCCATACTATACTATGACTTTTTATGCCATAGTATACTATGTCGTTTT
>NW_019510109.1:0-948 GCF_002814215.2 Seriola lalandi dorsalis
GCCTTACTATACTATGTCGTTTTTATGACTTTTTGTGCCTTACTATACTATGACTTTTTATGCCTTACTATACTAGGATTTTTTATGCCTTAATATAGTATGACTTTTTATGCCTTACTATACTATGTCGTTTTTATGACTTTTTATGCCTTACGATACTATGACTTTTTATGCCTTACTATACTATGTCGTTTTTATGACTTTTTATGCCTTACGATACTATGACTTTTTATGCCTTACTATACTATGTCGTTTTTATGACTTTTTATGCCTTACTATACTATGATTTTTTATGCCTTACTTTACGATGACTTTTTATGCCTTACTATGCTATGACTTTTTAACCCTTACTACACTATGACTTTTTATGCCTTACTATAGTATGACCTTTTTATGACTTTTTATTCCTTACTTTACCATGACTTTTTATACCTTACTATAATATGACTTTTTATGCCTTACTATACTAGGATTTTTTATGCCTTAGTATAGTATGACTTTTTGTGCCTTACTATACTATGACTTTTTATGCCTTACTATACTAGGATTTTTTATGCCTTAATATAGTATGACTTTTTATGCCTTACTATACTATGTCGTTTTTATGACTTTTTATGCCTCACTATACTATGACTTTTTATACCTTACGATACTATAACTTTTTATGCCTTACTATACTATGTCGTTTTAATGACCTTTTACGCCTTACTATACTATGTCGTTTTTATGACTTTTTATGCTATACTATTGTATGACTTTTTATGCCTACTATACTATGTCGTTTTTAAGACTTTTTTTGCCTTACTATAGTATGACATTTTTATGACTTTTTATGCCTTACTTTACCATGACTTTTTATGCCTTACTATACTATGACTTTTTATACCTCACTATACTATGACTTTTTATACCTCACTATACTATGACTTTTTATGCCTTACTATACTA
>NW_019510110.1:0-942 GCF_002814215.2 Seriola lalandi dorsalis
GGGGGGGGGCACAGGACGGGACAAAAACCTCCCTCGACTTTAACCATCTTAAGATCTGACGTCCAGACATCACAACATCAACATGTCATCACATCAACACATCATCACATCAACCCATCAACACATCATCACATCAACCCATCAACACATCATCACATCATCACATCAACACATCAACACATCATCACATCAACCCATCAACACATCATCACATCATCACATCAACACATCAACACATCATCACATCAACCCATCAACACATCATCACATCGTCACATCGACACATCGACACATCGACACATCGACACATCGTCACATCGTCACATCGACACATCATCACATCATCACATCGACACATCGACACATCGACACATCGACACATCATCACATCGACACATCATCACATCGACACATCATCACATCGACACATCGACACATCGACACATCATCACATCATCACATCGACACATCGACACATCGACACATCGACACATCGACACATCATCACATCGACACATCGACACATCGACACATCATCACATCGACACATCGACATCATCACATCAACACATCATCACATCATCACATCATCACATCGACACATCGACACATCACATCAACACATCATCACATCGACACATCATCACATCGACACATCGACACATCACATCAACACATCATCACATCGACACATCATCACATCGACACATCATCACATCATCACATCATCACATCATCACATCGACACATCGTCACATCGACACATCGACACATCGACACATCAACACAACATCACATCATCACATCACATCAACACATCATCACATCATCACATCATCACATCGACACATCGACACATCGACACATCGACACATCGACACATCGACACATCGACACAACATCACATCGACACATCGACACATCGACACATCGACACATCGA
>NW_019510111.1:0-1043 GCF_002814215.2 Seriola lalandi dorsalis
GTATAGTAAGGCATAAAAAGTCATAAAAAAGTCATAATATAGTAAGGCATAAAAAGTCATAAAAACGTCATAGTATACTAAGGCATAAAAAGTCATAGTATAGTAAGGCATAAAAAGTCATAAAAACGTCATAGTATAGTAAGGCATAAAAAGTCATAGTATAGTAAGGCATAAAAAGTCGTAAAAATGTCATTGTATAGGAAGGCAGAAAAAGTCATAGTATGGTAAGGCATAAAAAGTCATAAAAAAGTCATAATATAGTAAGGCATAAAAAGTCATAAAAACGTCATAGTACACTAAGGCATAAAAAGTCATAGTATAGTACGGCATAAAAAGTCATAGTATAGTAAGGCATAAAAAGTCATAGTATAGTAAGGCATAAAAAGTCATAAAAACGTTATTGTATAGTAAGGCATAAAAAGTCACAAAAACGTCATAGTATAGTAAGGCATAAAAAGTCATAGTATAGTAAGGCATAAAAAGTCATAAAAACGTCATTGTATGGTAAGGCATAAAAAGTCATAGTATAGTAAGGCATAAAAAGTCATAAAAAAGTCATAATATAGTAAGGCATAAAAAGTCATAAAAACGTCATAGTACACTGAGGCATAAAAAGTCATAGTATAGTACGGCATAAAAAGTCATAGTATAGTAAGGCATTAAAAGTAAAAAAAACGTCATAGTATAGTAAGGCATAAAAAGTCATAGTATAGTAAGGCATAAAAAGTCATAAAAAAGTCATAGTATAGTAAGGCATAAAAAGTCATAAAAACGTCATAGTATAGTAAGGCATAAAAAGTCATAAAAACGTCATAGTATACTAAGGCATAAAAAGTCATAAAACGTCATAGGCATAAAAAGTCATAAAAACGTCATAGTATACTAAGGCATAAAAAGTCATAGTATAGTAGGGCATAAAAATTCATAAAAACGTTATTGTATAGTAAGGCATAAAAAGTCACAAAAACGTCATAGTATAGTAAGGCATAAAAAGTCATAGTATAGTAAGGCATAAAAAGTCATAAAAACGTCATTGTATAGTA
>NW_019510112.1:0-938 GCF_002814215.2 Seriola lalandi dorsalis
TACCTAGTTATGACATTTTTTTGACATTTCACAACATACTATACTGGCAGTTTATGACATTTTTGTTACATACTATACTGAGATTTTTATTACCATGACATGACACGTCAAAAATACATCATAGTATTTTAAGCAATAAAACCTCATAAAAATGCCATAATATGGTCAGGCATCAAACAAGATAGTACAGAAAGGTATAAAAATGTCAAAAAACATCTGAGCATTGTGGGGCTGAAAAATGCTAAAAAACGTCATAGTATAGTATGGCATAAAATGTCAAAAAAACATCATAGCATATTAAGGCATAAAAGGTCATAAAAACGTCTCAGTATGGTCAGGCATCAAACGAGATAGTACAGAAAGGCATAAAAATGCCAAAAAACATCTGAGTATTGTGGGGCTGAAAAATGCTAAAAAACGTCATAGTATAGTATGGCATAAAATGTCAAAAATACATCATAGTATATTAAGGCATAAAAGGTCATAAAAACGTCATAGTATGGTCAGGCATCAAACAAGATAGTACAGAAGGGCATAAAAATGCCAAAAAAATATAAGTATTGTATGGCTGAAAAATGCTAAAAAAAAAAACACGTCATAGTATAGTATGGCTTAAAACGTCAAAAATACATCATAGTATTTTAAGCAATAAAACCTCATAAAAACGTCTCAGTATGGTCAGGCATCAAACAAGATAGTACAGAAGGGCATAAAAATACCAAAAAAAATATAAGTATTGTATGGCTGAAAAATGCTAAAAGACGTCATAGTATAGTATGGCATAAAACGTCAAAAATACATCATAGTATTTTAAGCAATAAAACCTCATAAAAATGCCATAATATGGTCAGGCATCAAACAAGATAGTACAGAAAGGTATAAAAATGTCAAAAAACATCTGAGTATTGTGGGGCTGAAAAATGCTAAAAAACGTCATA
>NW_019510113.1:0-1254 GCF_002814215.2 Seriola lalandi dorsalis
ATAGTATAGTAAGGCATAAAAAGTCATTTTATAGTAAGGCATAAAAAGTCATAAAAACGTCATAGTATAGTAAGGCATAAAAAGTCATAGTATAGTAAGGCATAAAAAGTCGTAAAAACGTCATAGTATAGTAAGGCATAAAAAGTCGTAAAAACGTCATAGTATAGTAAGGCATAAAAACGTTATAGTATAGTAAGGCATAAAAAGTCATTTTATAGTAAGGCATAAAAACTCATAAAAACGTCATAGTATAGTAAGGCATAAAGAGTCATAGTATAGTAAGGCATAAAAAGTCATGAAAACGTCATAGTATAGTAAGGCATAAAAAGTCATAGTAAAGTAAGGCATAAAAAGTCGTAAAGACGTCATAGTATAGTAAGGCATAAAAAGTCATAAAAACGTCATAGTATAGTGAGGCATAAAAAGTCATTTCAGAGTAAGGCATAAAAAGTCATAAAAACGTCATAGTATAGAAAGTCATAAAAACTATATAGTAAGGCATAAAAAGTCATAAAAACTATATAGTATAGTAAGGCATAAAAAGTCATAGTATAGTAAGGCATAAAAAGTCCTAAAAACACCATAGTATAGTAAGGCATAAAAACGTCATAGTATAGTAAGGCATAAAAAGTCATAAAAACGTCATAGTATAGTAAGGCATAAAAAGTCATTTTATAGTAAGGCATAAAAAGTCACAAAAACGTCATAGTATAGTGAGGCATAAAAAATCATTTTAGAGTAAGGCATAAAAAGTCATAAAAACGTCATAGTATAGTAAGGCATAAAAAGTCATAGTAAAATAAGGCATAAAAAGTCGTAAAAACGTCATAGTATAGTAAGGCATAAAAAGTCATAAAAACGTCATAGTATAGTAAGGCATAAAAAGTCATTTTATAGTAAAGCATAAAAACTCATAAAAACATCATAGTATAGTAAGGCATAAAGAGTCATAGTATAGTAAGGCATAAAAAGTCATGAAAACGTCATAGTATAGTAAGGCATAAAAAGTCATCGTATAGTAGGGCATAAAAAGTCATAAAAACGTCATGGTATAATAAGGCATAAAAAGTCATAAAAACTATATAGTATAGTAAGGCATAAAAAGTCATAAAAACTATATAGTATAGTAAGGCATAAAAAGTCATAGTATAGTAAGGCATAAAAAGTCATTTTATAGTAAGGCATAAAAAGTCATAAAAACGTCATAGTATAGTAAGGCATAAAAAGTCATAAAAACGTCATAGTATAGTAAGG
>NW_019510114.1:0-1287 GCF_002814215.2 Seriola lalandi dorsalis
AAAAACATCATAGTATAGTAAGGCATGAAAAGTCATAAAAACGTCATACTATAGTAAGGCATAAAAAGTCATAAAAACGACCTAGTATAGTAAGGCATAAAAAGTCACAAAAACATCATAGTATAGTAAGGCATGAAAAGTCATAAAAACGTCATACTATAGTAAGGCATAAAAAGTCATAAAAACGACCTAGTATAGTAAGGCATGAAAAGTCATAAACACGTCATATTATAGTTGGGCATAAAAACGTCATAGTATAGTAAGGCATAAAAAGTCATAAAAACATCATAGTATAGTAAGGCATGAAAAGTCATAAAAATGTCATTGTATAGTAAGGCATAAAAAGTTCATAGTATAGTAAGGCATAAAAAGACATAATATAGTTAGACATGAAAAGTCATAAAAACGTCATAGTATAGTAAGGCATAAAAAGTCATAAAAACGACATAGTATAGTAAGGCATAAAAAGTCATGAAAAGTCATAAAAATGTCATAGTATAGTAAGGCACAAAAAGTCATCGTATAGTAAGACATGAAAAGTCATAAAAATGTCATAGTATAGTAAGGCATAAAAAGTCATAGTATAGTAAGACATGAAAAGTCATAAAAAAGTCATCGTATAGTAAGACATGAAAAGTCATAAAAATGTCATAGTATAGTAAGGCATAAAAAGTCATAAAAACGACATAATATAGTAAGGCATGAAAAGTCATAAAAAGTCATAGTATACTAAGGCATAAAAAGGCATAAAAAGTCATAAAAACGACATAGTATAGTAAGGCATGAAAAGTCATAAAAAGTCATAGTATAGTAAGGCATAAAAAGGCATAAAAACGACCTAGTATAGTAAGGCATGAAAAGTCATAAAAACGTCATATTATAGTAAGGCATAAAAACGTCATAGTATAGTAAGGCATGAAAAGTCATAAAAATGTCATAGTATAGTAAGGCATAAAAAGTCATCGTATAGTAAGACATGAAAAGTCATAAAAAGTCATCGTATAGTAAGACATGAAAAGTCATAAAAACGTCATAAAAACGACCTAGTATAGTAAGACATGAAAAGTCATAAAAACGTCATACTATAGTAAGGCATAAAAAGTCATAGTATAGTAAGGCATAAAAAGGCATAAAAAGTCATAAAAACGACCTAGTATAGTAAGGCATGAAAAGTCATAAAAACGTCATATTATAGTAAGGCATAAAAACGTCATAGTATAGTAAGGCATAAAAAGTCATAAAAACGTCATAGTATAGTAAGGCATAAAAAGTCATAAAAATGTCATA
>NW_019510115.1:0-723 GCF_002814215.2 Seriola lalandi dorsalis
AGTAGAGCATAAAAATGGCAAAAAACGTCATAGTATACTAAGGCATAAAAATGGCAAAAAACGTCATAGTATACTAAGGCATAAAAATGGCAAAAAACGTCATAGTATAGTATGGCATAGAATATCAAAAAACGTCATAATATAATAAGGCATAAAAATGTCAAAAAACGTCATAGTATAGTATGGCATAAAATTTCAAAAAATGTCATAGTATACTAAGGCATAAAAATGACAAAAAAACCTCATAGTATAGTCACGCACAAAACGTCACAGTATAGTAAGGCATAAAAATGGCAACAAAAGTCATAGTATAGTATGGCATAAAATATCAAAAAACGTCATAGTATAATAAGGCATAAAATGGCAAAAAACGTCATCGTATAGTATGGCATAAAATATCAAAAAACATCATAATATAATAAGGCATAAAAATGTCAAAAAACCTAATAGTATAGTATGGCATAAAATTTCAAAAAATGTCATAGTATACTAAGGCATAAAAATGACAAAAAAACCTCATAGTATAGTATGGCATAAAATTTCAAAAAATGTCATAGTATACCAAGGCATAAAAATGACAAAAAAACGTCACAGTATACTAAGGCACAAAAATGCCAAAAAAAGTCATATTCTAGTAGAGCATAAAAATGGCAAAAAACGTCATAGTATACTAAGGCATAAAAATGGCAAAAAACGTCATAGTATAGTATGGCATAGAATATC
>NW_019510116.1:0-742 GCF_002814215.2 Seriola lalandi dorsalis
CTAATATACACACACTAATATACACACACTGATACACACACACTAATATACACACACTAATATACACACACTAATATACACACACTGATATACACACACTGATATACACACACTGATATACACACACTGATATACACACACTAATATACACACACTAATATACACACACTAATATACACACACTGATATACACACACCAACACACACACCAACACACACACCAACACACACACTGATATACACACTGATACACACACACTGATATACACACACCAACACACACACTGATATACACACACTGATATACACACACTGATATACACACACTAATATACACACACCAACACACACACTGATATACACACACTGATATACACACACTGATATACACACACTGATATACACACACTAATATACACACACTGATATACACACACTGATATACACACACTGATATACACACACTAATATACACACACTATATACACACACTGATATACACACACTGATACACACACACTAATATACACACACTGATATACACACACTGATATACACACACTGATATACACACACCAACACAAAAAACTAAAACAATGTTTTTAACTTTATTTTCTCTCAAACTTCTGAAACTAAAAAAATCACGTGACTTTTGATGAATTTATAAAAAAGCAGTTGATCACATTTTGTTGACATGAAGAACGTGTTCATGTTTATTCAGCATTAATTATCTGAGTATAAA
>NW_019510117.1:0-881 GCF_002814215.2 Seriola lalandi dorsalis
TAGTAAGGCATAAAAATGCCAAAAAAATACATATTATAGTACAGCATAAAAATGGCAGAAAACGTCATAGTATAGTATGGCATAAAATTTCAAAAAACGTCATAGTATATTAAGGCATAAAAATGGCAAAAAACGTCATAGTATAGTCAGGCACAAAACGTCACAGTATAGTAAGGCGAAAAAATGCCAAAAAAAGTCATATTATAGTAGAGCATAAAAATGTAAAAAAACGTCATAGTATAGTATGGCATAAAATTTCAAAAAACGTCATAGTATAATAAGGCATAAAAATGGCAAAAAACATCATAGTATAGTCAGGCACAAAACGTCACAGTATAGTAAGGCAAAAAAATGCCAAAAAAAATACATATTATAGTAGAGCATAAAATTTCAAAAAACGTAATAGTATAGTATGGCATAAAATTTCAAAAAACATCATAGTATATTAAGGCATATAAATGGCAAAAAACATCATAGTATAGTCAGGCACAAAACGTCACAGTATAGTAAGGCAAAAAAATGCCAAAAAAAGTCATATTATAGTAGAGCCTAAAAATGTAAAAAAACGTCATAGTATTGTATGGCATAACATTTCAAAAAAACATCATAGTATAATAAAGCATAAAAATGGCAAAAAACGTCATAGTATAGTCAGGCACAAAACGTCACAGTATAGTAAGGCATAAAAATGCCAAAAAAATACATATTATAGTAGAGTATAAAAATGGCAAAAAACGTCATAGTATAGTATGGCATAAAATTTCAAAAAATTTCCTAGTATAATAAGGCATAAAAATGGCAAAAAACATCATAGTATAGTCAGGCACAAAACGTCACAGTATAGTAAGGCAAAAAAATGCCAAAAAAATACATATTATAGT
>NW_019510118.1:0-991 GCF_002814215.2 Seriola lalandi dorsalis
ACTATGACGTTTTTTTCAAGTTTTTATGCATTACTATATTATGACATTTTATACCTTACTATACTATGACGTTTTTTCACGTTTTTATGCCGTATTATACTATGACATTTTATGCCTTACTATGATGTTTTTTGACATTTTTTGCCTTACTATACTATGATATTTTATACCTTACTATACTATGATGTTTTTATGCCTTACTATACTGTGACGTTTTTTTCACGTTTTTATGCCTTACTATACTATGACGTTTTTTCACGTTTTTATGCCTTACTATACTATGACGTTTTTTTCAAGTTTTTATGCATTACTATACTATGATGTTTTCAGGCCATTTTATGTCTTATTGAACTATTGCCTTTTTTGACATGTTATGCCTTGCTATACTATGCCATTTTATACCTTACTATACTATGACGTTTGTGTGCCTTACTATACTATGACGTTTTTTCACGTTTTTATGCCATACTATACTATGACGTTTTTTCACGTTTTTATGCCTTACTATACTATGACGTTTTTTTCAAGTTTTTATGCATTACTATATTATGACATTTTATACCTTACTATACTATGACGTTTTTTTCAAGTTTTTATGCATTACTATATTATGACATTTTATACCTTACTATACTATGACGTTTTTTCACGTTTTTATGCCTTACTATACTATGATATTTTATACCTTACTATACTATGATGTTTTTATGCCTTACTATACTGTGACGTTTTTTCACGTTTTTATGCCTTACTATACTATGACGTTTTTTCACGTTTTTATGCCTTACTATACTATGACATTTTATACCTTACTATACTATGACGTTTTTTCACGTTTTTATGCCGTATTATACTATGACATTTTATGCCTTATAATATTTTGATGTTTTTTGACATTTTTTGCCTTACTATACTATGATATTTTATACCTTACTATACTATGATGTTTTTATGCCTTACTATACTGTGACGTTTTTTCACGTTTTTATGC
>NW_019510119.1:0-508 GCF_002814215.2 Seriola lalandi dorsalis
TAATTTCGAAAGCTCATATTTCATAGACCAAAGCAGACATTGGGCTGAATTGTAGTTCATTTGGAAGCGTATAGAGAGCTGCATGAAATACAGGTGGCAGTATCAGTATAGGCACATATCATGATGAGTTATCAAGTGAGAGAAAAGCTTCCAAATTCTCATCTACCATGATGCCCATAGATGAGTATGTGGAAGTAATTGCAAAAACTCATATTTCAAAGACCAAAGCACACATTGGGCTGAATCCTAGTTCATTTGGAAGCTAATATAGGGCTGCATACAACACAGGTGGCAGGATCAGTATAGGCACATGTCATGATGAGTTATCATCTAAGAGAAAAGCTTCCAAATTCTCATCTACCATGATGCTCATAGATGAGAATGTGGAAGTAATTTCAAACGCTGATATTTCAAAGACCAAAGCAGACATTGGGTTGAATCCTAGTTCATTTGGAAGCTAATAGAGAGCTGCATCAAACACAGTTGGCAGTATCAGTATAGGCACATG
>NW_019510120.1:0-890 GCF_002814215.2 Seriola lalandi dorsalis
TTTTCCTGTCTATTTGAGTAGCATTCATGATGAATATGATGGATTTCATGTTTACATGTCAAAAAGTTATCAGGTACACCTGAGAATGCAATACTTTTCAATAGGGCTGTTTAAGGGTCTAGATCGGCTCTATTCATCCTTAGAAGCTTTCTGTATTTCTCCAAAATCTCAGCATTCACATTAAGTGTGATTTCTACACAGAACACTTCAGAATAAGTTTTCCTGTCTATTTGAGTAGTATTCATGAAGAATATGATGGATTTCATGTTTACATGTCATAAAGTTATCAGTTACACCTGAGAATGCAATACTGTTCAATAGCGCTGTTTAAGGTTCTAGATCGGCTCTGTTCCTCCTTAGAAGCTGTCTCTGTGTCTGTGAACTGAGTTTTTCTCACTCGTTGTCCTGTCTGTACAGAACACTTCAGAATAAGTTTTCCTGTCTATTTGAGTAGCATTCATGATGAATATGATGGATTTCATGTTTACATGTCATAAAGTTATCAGGTACACCTGAGAATGCAATACTGTTCAATAGCGCTGTTTAAGGGTCTAGATCGGCTCTATTCCTCCTTAGAAGCTTTCTGTGTTTCTCCAAAATCTCAGCATTCACATTAAGTGTGATTTCTACACAGAACATTTCAGGATAATTTCTTCTGTCTATTTGAGTAGCATTCATGAAGAATATGATGGATTTCATGTTTATATGTCATAAAGTTATCAGTTACACCTGAGAATGCAATACTGTTCAATAGTGCTGTTTTCACCGTTCCAGCCATTGGATCGGCTCTATTCTTCGTTAAAGCTGTCTGTGTGTCTCCAAAATCTCAGCATTCACATTTAGTGGGATTTCTACACAGAACACTTCAGGATAAGTTTTCCTGTCTATTT
>NW_019510121.1:0-1331 GCF_002814215.2 Seriola lalandi dorsalis
ACTTTTGATGCCTTACTACGCTATGACGTTTTTATGCCATAATAAACTATGACGTTTTTATGACTTTTTATGCCATACTATACTATGACGTTTTTATGACTTTTGATGCCTTACTATACTATGACATTTTTATGACTTTTCATGCCTTACTATACTATGACATTTTTATGACTTTTCATGCCTTACTATACTATAACCTTTTTTTGCCTTACTATACTATGACATTTTTATGACTTTTCATGCCTTACTATACTATAACCTTTTTTTGCCTTACTATACTATGACATTTTTTTGCCTTTCTATACTGTGACGTTTTTATGACTTTTGATGCCTTACTATACTATGACGTTTTTTTGCCTTACTATACTGTGACGTTTTTATGACTTTTGATGCCTTACTACGCTATGACGTTTTTTGACTTTTGATGCCTTACTATACTATGATGTTTTTATGACTTTTGATGCCTTACTATACTATGACGTTTTTGTGCCTTATTATACTATGACGTTTTTATGACTTTTGATGCCTTACTATACTATGACGTTTTTATGACTTTTCATGCCTTACTATACTATGACCTTTTTTTGCCTTACTGTACTATGACATTTTTTTGCCTTTCTATACTGTGACGTTTTTATGACTTTTCATGCCTTACTATACTATGACGTTTTTATGACTTTTGATGCCTTACTATACTATGACGTTTTTTTACTTTTTGCCTTACTGTACTATGACATTTTTTTGCCTTTCTATACTGTGACGTTTTTATGACTTTTCATGCCTTACTATACTATGACGTTTTTATGACTTTTGATGCCTTACTATACTATGACGTTTTTGTGCCTTATTATACTATGACGTTTTTATGACTTTTGATGCCTAACTATACTATGACACTTTTTTGCCTTTCTATACTGTGACGTTTTTATGACTTTTTATGCCTGACTATACTATGATGTTTTTAAGACTTTTGATGCCTTACTATACTATGACGTTTTTTTGCCTTACTATACTGTGACATTTTTATGACTTTTGATGCCTTACTACGCTATGACGTTTTTATGCCATACTATACTATGACGTTTTTATGACTTTTGATGCCTTACTATACTATGATGTTTTTATGACTTTTGATGCCTTACTATACTATGACGTTTTTATGACTTTTCATGCCTTACTATACTATGACCTTTTTTTGCCTTACTATACTATGACGTTTTTATGACTTTTCATGCCTTACTATACTATGACGTTTTTATGACATTTTTATGCCTTACTATACTATGACGTTTTATGCCTTACTATAATATGACGTTTTATGACGTTTTTAT
>NW_019510123.1:0-1194 GCF_002814215.2 Seriola lalandi dorsalis
TTATGCCTTACTATACTATGACGTTTTTACGACTTTTTATGCCTTACTATACTATGACGTTTTTACGACTTTTTATGCCTTACTATACTATGACGTTTTTAGACTTTTTATGCCTTACTATACTATGACGTTTTTATGACTTTTTATGCCTTACTATAAAATTACTTTTTATGCCTTACTATACTATGACGTTTTTATGACTTTTTATGCCTTACTATAAAATGACTTTTTATGCCTTACTATACTATGACGTTTTTACGACTTTTTATGCCTTACTATACTATGACGTTTTTATGACTTTTTATGCCTTACTATAAAATGACTTTTTATGCTTTACTATACTATGACGTTTTTATGACTTTTTATGCCTTACCATACTATGACATTTTTATGACTTTTTATGCCTTACTATTCTATGACTTTTTTATGACTTTTTATGCCTTACTATACTATGACTTTTTATGCCTTAATATACTATGACGTTTTTACGACTTTTTATGCCTTACTATACTATGACGTTTTTATGACTTTTTATGCCTTACTATAAAATGACTTTTTATGCCTTACTATACTATGACATTTTTATGACGTTTTTATGCCTTACTATACTATGACGTTTTTATGACTTTTTATGCCTTACTATACTATGACATTTTATGCCTTACTATACTATGACGTTTTTACGACTTTTTATGCCCTACTATACTATGACGTTTTTATGCCTTACTATACTATGACGTTTTTATGACTTTTTATGCCTTACTATAAAATGAATTTTTATGCCTTACTATACTATGACTTTTTATGCCTTACTATACTATATAGTTTTTATGACTTTTTATGCCTTACTATACTATATAGTTTTTATGACTTTTTATGCCTTACTTTACTACGACTTTTTATGCCCTACTATACTATGACGTTTTAATGACTTTTTATGCCTTACTATACTATATAGTTTTTATGACTTTTTATGCCTTACTTTACTACGACTTTTTATGCCCTACTATACTATGATGTTTTAATGACTTTTTATGCCTTACTATACCATGACGTTTTTATGACTTTTTATGCCCTACTATACGATAACTTTTTATGCCTTACTATACTATGACGTTTTCATGACTTTTTATGCCTTACTATACTATGACGTCTTTACGACTTTTTATGCCTTACTTTTCTATGACTTTTTAT
>NW_019510124.1:0-1492 GCF_002814215.2 Seriola lalandi dorsalis
GCGCCAAAAAGGCGCTGTTCCCCCCCCAGCCCCCAAGTAAGGAGTCGCCCTACTACCCCAACTACGACTCCTACTATTCCCCCAGTTACCCCAACCCCAGCCCGGGGGCAGCACCTGCAGCCCCGCCTCACGCCGAGGGCGCTCAGATGAAGGTGAAGAAGGAGGAGGAGCCGGAGGTGGGGGAGGAGGGCAAACTGAAGGTGGAGCCTCAGGAGGAGAGGAAGGTGGAGCCAGGGCCTCTGCAGCCATCTGTCATCCAGCAGCGCCCCAACATGTACACCCAGCCTCTGTACTACAACCAGTACTACGTCCCCCCCTACTCCTACTCCCCCGACCAGGCCTACCACGCCCACCTGCTGGCCTCTAACCCCGCCTACCGCCAGCAGTACGAGGAGCGGCAGCGGCAGGCCGACAAGAAGGCTGAGGGCAAAGAGCGGGAGGGGGGCGGGAAGGAAGAGTGGAAGCAGAAAGCCTCGGTGCCCCCCACGCTGTCCAGAGCCCCCAGCCTCACCGACCTCGGCGCCAAGGGTGGGCTGAACCCGGTCAAGCCCAAAGAGCCGCCGCCGCCTCCACCGGCCTCAGAACAGGCCAAGTCCGTCATCATGGCGAAGGGGGAGGACACCAAGGCCCCCGCCGCCCAGCCGGAGGGTCTGAAGATGAAGCTGAGTGAACCAGGGCATCATGGGAAGGAGGAGTCCAAGCCGGGGGTGGAATCAGGGAGGCCAACAGGTGTGGAGCAGGCCATGTGGTACAGACAGGTAACGTTCACTTTTACACCATGTGACCAGTTGAGTCGACTTCCTCGTTTATATTTGTTTTTACAGACAGAAACACAAGATCATTAATTACATTAATTTATTCATTCATTAAAAAATATAGTACAAGTACAAACAGCAGCTTCATGTCACCTCTGACCTCTGACCTCAGCTCCTGTCATCAGCCTGGAGGAGGTTTATTTTGACAGTGTGAAGATCAGTTAATAAAGACGCAATATACATGTAATATCCTACATGTAATAACCTACAGGTAATAATCTACAGGTAATAATCTACATGTAATATCCTACATGTAATAACCTACATGTAATAACCTACAGGTAATAACCTACAGGTAATAACCTACATGTAATAACCTACATGTAATAACCTACAGGTAATAATCTACATGTAATAACCTACATGTAATAACCTACATGTAATAACCTACAGGTAATAACCTACATGTAATAACCTACATGTAATAACCTACATGTAATAACCTACAGGTAATAATCTACATGTAATAATCTACATGTAATAACCTACATGTAATAATCTACAGGTAAATAACCTACATGTAATAACCTACATGTAATAACCTACAGGCAATAATCTACATGTAATAACCTACATGTAATAACCTACAGGTAATAACCTACAGGTAATAACCTACATGTAATAACCTACATGTAATAACCTACATGTAATAACCTACAGGTAATAATCTACAGGTA
>NW_019510125.1:0-656 GCF_002814215.2 Seriola lalandi dorsalis
AAAAAACGACATAGTATAGTAAGGCAAAAAACGTCATAGTATAATAAGGCATAAAAGGCCAAAAAACGACATAGTATAGTAAGGCATAAAACACCATTATATAATAAGGCATATAACGCCAAAAACAACATATAATAGTAGGTCAAATATATTTGAAAAAAAAACTCATAGTATAGTAAGGCATAAAAGGCCAAAAGATGACATAGTATAGTAAGGCAAAAAACGCCATAGTATAGTAAGGCACATTTTTTTTTTAAAAAACGTCATAGTATAGTAAGGCATAAAAGGCCAAAAAACGTCATAGTATAGTAAGGCATAAAAGGCCAAAAAACGACATATTATAGTAAGGCATAAAAGGCCAAAAAACGACATAGTATAGTAAGGCAAAAAAACGCCATAATATAATAAGGCAAATTTTTTTTTAGAAACGTCATAGTATAGTAAGGCATAAAAGGCCAAAAAACGACATACTATAGTAAGGCAAAGAAATGTCAAAAAACGTCATAGTATAATAAGGCATAAAAGGCCAAAAAACGACATAGTATAGTAAGGCAAAAAAACGCCATAGTATAGTAAGGCAAATTTTTTTTTTAAAACGTCATAGTATAATAAGGCATAAAACGCCAAAAAACGACATAAAATAGTAGATCAAAAAT
>NW_019510126.1:0-3841 GCF_002814215.2 Seriola lalandi dorsalis
ATAATATAGTAAGGCATAAAAAGACATAGTACAGTTAGGCATAAAGACGATATATTATAGTAAGGCATAAAATATCATAGTATAATAAGGAATAAAAATTACATATTATAGTAAGGCATAAAAAGTTATGAAAACGACATATTATAGTAAGGCATAAAATGTCATAGTATAATAAGGAATAAAAATGACATATTATAGTAAGGCATAAAAAGTTATGAAAACGACATAATATAGTAAATTATAAAAAGTCATAGTATAATATGGCCAAAAAACGACATATTATATTAAGGCATAAAAACAACATGTTATAGCAAGGCACAAAAAGTCATAAAAACGGCATAGTATAGTAAGGCATAAAGAATCATAAAAACGACATAGTATAGTGAGGCACAAAAAGTCATAAAAACAACATAGTATAGTAAGGCATAAAAAATGATATAAACAACATAGTATAGTTAGGCACAAAAACTCATCGTATAGTAAAGTATAAAAATGACATATTACAGTAAGGCATAAAAAGTCAGTATAGAAAGACATAAAAAGTGTCAAAATCGTCATAGTATAATAAGGCATGAAAAGAGTTAAAATTGTCATAGTATAATGAGACATAAAAAGTCATAAAAACGACATAGTATAGTAAGGCATAAAAAGATATTGTATAGTAAGGCATAAAAACGACATATTATAGTAAGGCATGAAAAGTTATAAAAACGACGTATTTTATTAAGGCATAAAAAGTCAAAAAATGTCATAGTATAATAAGGGATAAAAATGTCATAGTATAATAAGGCATAAAAAGTCATAGTATAGTAGGGCATAAAAAGTCATAAAAACGACATAATATAGTAAGGCATAAAAAGACATAGTACAGTTAGGCATAAAGACGATATATTATAGTAAGGCATAAAATGTCATAGTATAATAAGGAAAAAAAATGACATATTATAGTAAGGCATAAAAAGTTATGAAAACGACATATTATAGTAAATTATAAAAAGTCATAGTATAGTATGGCCAAAAAACAACATATTATATTAAGGCATAAAAAGTCATAAAAACGTCATAGTATAGTAAGTCATAAAAACGTCATAGTATAGTAAGGCATAAAATGTCATAGTATAATAAGGCATAAAAATGACATATCATAGTAAGGCATAAAAAGTGTTAAAAATGTCATAGTATAGTAAGGCATAAAATGTCATAGTATAGTAAAGCATAAAACGACATAGTATAGTAACGCATAGAAAGTCATAGTACAGTAAGGCATAAAAACAACATGTTATAGCAAGGCACAAAAAGTCATAAAAACGACATAGTATAGTACCGCATAAAAAGTCATAGTACAGTAAGGCATAAAAACAACATGTTATAGCAAGGCATAAAAAGTGTTAAAAAAAGTCATAGTATAGTAAGGCATAAAAAGTTATAAAATCGACATAGCACAGTGAAGCATAAAAATTCATAGTAAAGTAAGGCATTAAAACGACATATTATAGTAAGGCATAAAAAGTCATAAAAACGACATAGAATAGTAAAGCATAAAAATGACATAGCATGGCATAAAAACTGACAAAATGATATAGTATAGTGAGTCATTAAAACGACATATTACAGTAAGGCATAAAAAGGCATAAAAAGTCATAGTATAGTAAGCCATGAAGACAACATAGTATAGTTAGACATAAAAATACATAGTATAGTAAGGCATAAACACTAAATGTTATATTAAGGCATAAAACATCATAAAAAGACATAGAATAGTAAGTCATAAAAACGACATAGTATAGTAAGAAATAGAAAGTCACAGTATAGTAAGGTATAAAAACAACATGTTATAGCAAGGCATAAAAAGTCATGAAAACGACATAGTATAGTGAGGCACAAAAAGTCAAAAAAACGACATAGTATAGTAAAGCATAAAAAGTTATGAAAACGACATATTATAGTAAGGCATAAAAAGTTATAAAAACGACATAGTATAGTGAGACAAAAAGTCATAAAAACGACATAGTATAATAATGCATAAAAACGACATTTTATTAAGGCATAAAAAAGTCAAAACATCATATTACATTAAGGCTGAAAAAGTAATAAAAACGACATAGTATAGTAAGGCACAAAAAGTCACAAGAACAACATAGTATAGTAAGGCATAAAAATTCCTAAAAACGACATAGTATAGTAAGGCACAAAAAGTCACAAGAACAACATAGTACAATAAGGCATAAAAACGACATATTTTATTAAGGCATAAAAAGTCAAAAAATGTCATAGTACAGTAAGGGATTAAAAGTCATAGTACATTACGGCACAAAAAGTAATAAAAAAAAGTAATAAAAACGACATAGTATAGTAAGGCATAAAAACGACATAGTATAGGAAGACATAAAAAGTCATAGTATAGTAAGGCATAAAAACAACATATTATAGTAAGTCATAAAAAGTTATAAAAAACGTCAAATCATAGTGAGGCACAGAAAGTCATAGTATAGTAGGGCAGAAAAACGACATAGTGTAGTAAGGCATAAAATGTCATATTATAGTAAGGCATAAAAACGACATACTATAATAAGGCATAAAAAGTCATAGTACAGTAAGGCATAAAAACGACATAGTATAGTAAGGCATAAAAACGACATATTATGTTAAGGCACAAAAAGTCATAAAAACGACATAGTATAGTGAGGCATAAAAAGTCATAGTATAGTAAGGCATAAATAGTCATAAAAATGACATATTATAGTAACGCATAAAAAGTCATAGTATAGTAAGGCATAAAAAGTCATAGTATAGTAAGGCATGAAAACGTCATAGTATAGTAAGGCACAAAAAGTCATAAAAACGACATAGTATAGTAAGGCATAAAAAGTCATAGTATAGTAAGGCATAAATAGTCATAAAAACGACATAGTACAGTAAGGCATAAAAATGACATATTTTATTAAGGCATAAAAAGTCATAAAAACGTCATAGTATAGTAAGGCATAAAAAGTCATAGTATAGTAAGGCATAAATAGTCATAAAAATGACATAGTATAGTAAGGCATAAAAAGATATACTATAGTAAGGCATAAAAATGACATAGTATAGTAAGGCATGAAAACGTCATAGTATAGTAAGGCATAAAAACGATTTATTATGTCAAGGCACAAAAAGTCATGAAAACGACATAGTATAGTTAGGCATAAAATGACATAGTATAGTAAGGCATAAAAAGACATAGTACAGTAAGGCATAAAAATGACATATTTTATTAAGGCATAAAAAGTCATAAAATCGTCATAGTATAGTAAGGCACAAAAAGTCATAAAAACGTCATAGTATGGTAAAGCATAAAAATGACATAGTATAGTAAGGCATAAAATGTTATAAAAACGATATAGCATAGTGACGCATAAAAAGTCATAAAAACGACAAGGCACAAAAAGTAATAAAAACGACAGTATAGTAAGGCATAAAAATTCATATTATAGTAAGGAACAAAAAGTCATAAAAACGACATAGTATAGTGAGGCATAAAAAGTCATAGTATGGTAAGGCATAAAAATCACATATTTTATTAAGGCATAAAAAGTCATAAAAACGTCATAGTATAGTAAGGCATAAAAAGTCATAGTATAGTAAGGCATAAAAACGACATATTATGTTAAAGCACAAAAAGTCATAAAAACGACATAGTATAGTGAGGCATAAAAAGTCATAGTATAGTAAGGCATAAATAGTCATAAAAACGACACAGTATAGTAAGGCATAAAAAGACATAGTACAGTAAGGCATAAAAATGACATATTTTATTAAGGCATAAAAAGTCATAAAAACGTCATAGTATAGTAAGGCATAA
>NW_019510127.1:0-914 GCF_002814215.2 Seriola lalandi dorsalis
GTATACTAAGACATAAAAAGTCATAAAAAAGTCATAGTATAGTAAGGCATAAAAAGTCATAATATAGTAAGGCATAAAAAGTCATAAAAAAGTCATAATATACTAAGGCATAAAAAGTCTTAAAAAAGTCATAGTATAGTAAGGCATAAAAAGTCATAATATAGTAAGGCATAAAAAGTCATAAAAAAGTCATAATATACTAAGGCATAAAAAGTCATAAAAAAAGTCATAGTACAGTAAGGCATAAAAAGTCATAATATACTGAGGCATAAAAAGTCATAAAAAAAGTAATAGTATAGTAAGGCATAAAAAGTCATAAAAAAGTCATAATATAGTAAGGCATAAAAAGTCATAAAGTCATAAAAAGTCATAAAAAAGTAATAGTATAGTAAGGCATAAAAAGTCTTAAAAAAGTCATAGTATAGTAAGGCATAAAAAGTCATAATATAGTAAGGCATAAAAAGTCATTGTATACTAAGGCATAAAAAGTCATAGTATAGTAAGGCATAAAAAGTCATAATATACTAAGGCATAAAAAGTCATAAAAAAAGTCATAGGATAGTAAGGCATAAAAAGTCATAATATAGTAAGGCATAAAAAGTCATAGTATACTAAGGCATAAAAAGTCATAATATAGTAAGGCATAAAAAGTCATAAAAAAGTCATAATATAGTAAGGCAAAAAAGAGTCATAATATACTAAGGCATAAAAAGTCATAAAAAAGTCATAGTACAGTAAGGCAAAAAAAAGTCATAATATAGTAAGGCATAAAAAGTCATAAAAAAAGTCATAGTATACTAAGGCATAAAAAGTCATAATATAGTAAGGCATAAAAAGTCATAAAAAAGTCATAATATAGTAAGGCATAAAAATTCATGAAAAAGTCATAAGTATAGTAAGGCATAAAAAGTCAT
>NW_019510128.1:0-704 GCF_002814215.2 Seriola lalandi dorsalis
GAGCAGATCCTGACGCTTGACAGCGCTTTTCAACAGTATCGCATTCTAAGGTGTAGCTGGTATCTTTATGACATGTAAACATGAAATCCATCATATTCTTCATGAATTCTACTCAAATAGACAGGAAAACTTATCCTGAAGTGTTCTGTGTAGAAATCCCACTAAATGTGAATGCTGAGATTTTGGAGACACACAGACAGCTTTAACTAGGAAAAGAGCGATCAGTCGCTGGAAACGTGAAAACAGCGCTATTGAAAAGGATTGCATTCTCAGGTGTAACTGATAACTTTATGACATGTAAAAAATGAAATTCATCATATTCTTCATGAATGCTACTCAAATAGACAGGAAAACTTAGCCTGAAGTGTTCTGTGTAGAAATCCCACTAAATGTGAATGCTGAGATTTTGGAGACACACAGACAGCTTTATGGGAAAAGGATAAGGAAGGAGATAGTGTCCAGAGATTGACATGTGAAGATGTTGATTTATAATGATGTTTTCCATTATGCAAAGGATACTGGTTTGTTTTCTTTTTCCTTCCCAGAAGATATTAGAAATATCACTGTGAAGAAACCTGGTTGTTCGGGGTCCCAGATGTTCTGAGGAGATTCTGACATCTAATATGAAGACTGAAAAAGGACTAAAGGGCCCTGAACCAAAACACTGGACTGACGATGAAGAATCAACGCTGCCAAAGAACTGT
>NW_019510128.1:724-2135 GCF_002814215.2 Seriola lalandi dorsalis
AAACATGAAATCCATCATATTCTTCATGAATGCTACTCAACTAGACAGGAAAACCTATCCTGAAGTGTTCTGTGTAGAAATCCCACTAAATGTGAATGCTGAGATTTTGGAGACACACAGACAGCTTTAACGAAGAAAACAGCCGATCAGTCGCTGGAAACGTGAAAACAGCGCTATTGAAAAGGATTGCATTCTCAGGTGTAACTGATAACTTTATGACATGTAAACATGAAATCCATCCTATTCTTCATGAATGCTACTCAAATAGACAGGAAAATTTATCCTGAAGTGTTCTGTGTAGAAATCCCACTAAATGTGAATGCTGAGATTTTGGAGACACACAGACAGCTTTAACGAAGAAAAGAGCCGATCAGTCGCTGGAAACGTGAAAACAGCGCTTTCTAAGAGTATTGCATTCTCAGGTGTAACTGATAACTTTATGACATGTAAACATGAAATCCATCATATTCTTCATGAATGCTACTCAAATAGACAGGAAAACCTATCCTGAAGTGTTCTGTGCAGACAGGACAACAGTTAGAAAAACTCAGTTCTCAGACACAGAGAAAGCTTCTAAAGAGGAATTAGAGCCGATCCTGACGCTTAAAAGCACTTTTGAACAGGATTGCATTCTCAGGTGTAACTGATAACTTTATGACATGTAAACATGAAATCCATCATATTCTTCATGAATGCTACACAAATAGATAGAAAAACTTATCCTGAAGTGTTCTGTGTAGAAATCCCACTAAATGTGAATACTGAGATTTTGGATACACAGAGACAGCTTTAACGAGGAAAAGAGACGATTTAGGCGCTGGAAACGTTAAAACAGCGCTTTTGAACAAGATTGCATTCTCAGGTGTAACTGATAACTTTATGACATGTAAACATGAAATCCATCATATTTTTCATGAATGCTACACAAATAGACAGGAAAACCTATCCTGAAGTGTTCTGTGCAGACAGGACAACAGTTAGAAAAACTCAGTTCTCAGACACAGAGAAAGCTTCTGACGAGGACTTAGAGCAGATCCTGATGCTTGACAGCGCTTTTCAACAGTATCGCATTCTAAGGTGTAGCTGGTATCTTTATGACATGTAAACATGAAATCCATCATATTCTTCATGAATGCTACTCAAATAGACAGGAAAACCTATCCTGAAGTGTTCTGCGTAGAAATCCCACTAAATGTGAATGCTCAGATTTTGGATACACACAGACAGCTTTAACGAGGGGGAAAGAGCCGATTTAGACGCTGGAAACGTGGAAACAGCACTTTTCAACAGTATTGCATTCTCAGGTGTAGCTGGTATCTTTATGACATGTAAACATGAAATCCATCATATTCTTCATGAATGCTACTCAAATAGACAGGAAAACCTATCCTGAAGTGTTCTGCGTAGAAAT
>NW_019510129.1:0-627 GCF_002814215.2 Seriola lalandi dorsalis
ATACTATGACTTTTTGGACTTTTTTATGCCTTACTATACTATGACTTTTTTATGCCTTACTATATTATGACTTTTTTATGCCTTACTATACTATGACTTTTTGGACTTTTTTATGCCTTACTATATTATGACATTTTATGCCTTACTATATTATGACATTTTATGCCTTACTATATTATGACTTTTTTATGCCTTACTACACTATGACTTTTTTATGCCTTACTATATTATAACTTTTTTATGCCTTACTATATTATGACCTTTTTATGCCTTACTATATTATGACTTTTTTATGCCTTACTATACTATGACTTTTTATGCCTTTCTATACAATGAAATCCTTCTCTATACATTCAAAGCCATCCACAACCTCGCCCCCCCCTATCCTGCCTTACTATACTATGACTTTTTGGACTTTTTTTATGCCTTACTATACTATGACTTTTTTATGCCTTACTATATTATGACTTTTTTATGCCTTACTATACTATGACTTTTTGGACTTTTTTATGCCTTACTATATTATGACATTTTATGCCTTACTACACTATGACTTTTTTATGCCTTACTATATTATGACTTTTTTATGCCTTACTATACTATGACTTTTTTATGCCTTACCATACT
>NW_019510130.1:0-844 GCF_002814215.2 Seriola lalandi dorsalis
AAAACGACATAGTATAGTAGGACATGAAAAGTCAAAAAAATGACATAGTATAGTAAGGCATAAAAAGTCATAAAAACGCCATAGTACAGTAGGGCATGAAAAGTCAAAAAAATGACATAGTATAATAAGGCATGAAAAGTCAAAAAAAATGGCACAGTATAGTAAGGCATAAAAAGTAAAAAAAAATGACATAGTATATTAAGGCATAATCACGACATAGTATAGTAAGGCATAAAAAATCATAAAAATGACATAGTATAATAAGGCATAAAAAGTCAAAAAAAATGACCTAGTATAATAAGGCATAAAAACGACATAGTATAGTAGGACATGAAAAGTCAAAAAAATGACATAGTATAGTAAGGCATAAAAAGTCATAAAAACGACATAGTATAGTAGGGCATGAAAGTCATAAAAATGACATATTATAGTGAGGCATGAAAAGTCAAAAAATGACATAGTATATTAAGTAATAAAAAGTCATAAAAACGACACAGTATAGTAAGGCATAAAAAGTCATAAAAATGACATAGTATAATAAGGCATAAAAATGACATAGTATAATAAGGCATAAAAACGACATAGTATAGTAGGACATGAAAAGTCAAAAAAATGACATAGTATAATAAGGCATAAAAACGACATAGTATAGTAGGACATGAAAAGTCAAAAAAATGACATAGTATAATAAGGCATAAAAACGGCATAGTATAGTAAGGCATGAAAAGTCATAAAAATGACATAGTATAGTAAGGCATGAAAAGTCATAAAAATGACATAGTATAGTAAGGCATGAAAAGTCATAAAAATGACATAGTATAGTAAGGCATAAAAAGTCATAAAA
>NW_019510131.1:0-714 GCF_002814215.2 Seriola lalandi dorsalis
TGTCAGTTATTGTCAGTAGTTGTCAGTAGTTGTCAGTAGCTGTCAGTTATTGTAAGTAGTTGTCAGTAGCTGTCAGTTATTGTCAGTAGCTGTCAGTAGTTGTCAGTAGCTGTCAGTAGTTGTCAGTAGTTGTCAGTAGTTGTCAGTAGTTGTCAGTAGCTGTCAGTAGCTGTCAGTAGCTGTCAGTAGCTGTCAGTAGTTGTCAGTAGTTGTCAGTAGTTGTCAGTAGTTGTCAGTAGTTGTCAGTAGCTGTCAGTTATTGTCAGTAGTTGTCAGTAGTTGACAGTAGCTGTCAGTTATTGTCAGTAGTTGTCAGTAGTTGTCAGTAGCTGTCAGTTATTGTCAGTAGTTGTCAGTAGTTGTCAGTAGTTGACAGTAGCTGTCAGTTATTGTCAGTAGTTGTCAGTAGCTGTCAGTAGTTGTCAGTAGTTGTCAGTAGTTGACAGTAGCTGTCAGTTATTGTCAGTAGTTGTCAGTAGTTGTCAGTAGCTGTCAGTTATTGTCAGTAGCTGTCAGTTATTGTCAGTAGTTGTCAGTAGCTGTCAGTTATTGTCAGTAGTGTCAGTTATTGTCAGTAGCTGTCAGTAGTTGTCAGTAGTTGTCAGTAGCTGTCAGTAGTTGTCAGTAGCTGTCAGTAGCTTTCAGTAGTTGTCAGTAGCTGTCAGTAGCTGTCAGTAGCTGTCAGTAGCTGTCAGTAGTTGTCAGTAGTTGTCA
>NW_019510132.1:0-1224 GCF_002814215.2 Seriola lalandi dorsalis
TTTTATGCCTTACTATACTATGACGTTTTTATGCCTTTTCATGCCTTACTATACTATGACGTTTTTATGCCTTTTTATGCCTTACTATATACTATGACGTTTTTATGACTTTTTATGCCTTACTATACTATGACGTTTTTATGACTTTTCATGCCTTACTATGCTATGTAGTTTTTATGCCTTTTTATGCCTTACTTTACTATGTAGTTTTTATGACTTTTTATGCCTTACTATACATTGTCACTTTTATGCATTTTTTTCCTTACTATACTATGTCGTTTTCATGCCTTACTTTACAATGTTGTTTTCATGCCTTTTTATGCCTTACTTTACTATGTCTTTTTTATGCATTCATATACCTAACTGTACTATGTCTTTTTTAATGCCTTCATATGCCTTGCTATACTGTGACCTTTTTATGCCTTTTCATGCCTTACTATACTATGACATTTTTATGACTTTCCATACCATACTATTCTATGTCGTTTTTACGCCTTACTATACTTAGTCGCTTTTATGACTTTTTATGCCTTTCTATACTATGACGTTTTTATCACTTTTTATGTCTTACTATACTATGACGTTTTTTTGCCTTACTATACTATGACGTTTTTATGACTTTTTATGCCTTACTATATACTATGACGTTTTTATGACTTTTTATGCCTTACTATACTATGACGTTTTTATGACTTTTTATGCCTTACTATACTATGACGTTTTTATGACTTTTTATGCCTTGCTATACTATGATGTTTTTATTCCGTTCTATACTGTTTCATTTTTATGCCTTTTTATGTCTTACTATACTATGACGTTTTTATGCTTTTTTATGCCTTACTATACTATTTCGTTTTTATCACTTTTTATGCCTTACTATACTATGACGTTTTTTTGCCTTACTAAACTATGACGTTTTTATTACTTTTTATGCCTTACTATACTATGTTGTTTTTATGCTTTTTTATGTCTTACTATACTATGTCGTTTTTATGCCTTTTCATGCCTTACTATACTATGACGTTTTTATGACTTTTTATGCCTTACTATAAATTGTCGTTTTCATGACTTTTCATGCCTTGCTATACTATGATGTTTTTATTCCGTTCTATACTGTTCCATTTTTATGCCTTTTCATGCCTTACTATACTATGATGTTTTTATGACTTTTTATGCCTTACTATACTATGACGTTTTTATGACTTTTTATCCCTTACTATACTA
>NW_019510133.1:0-583 GCF_002814215.2 Seriola lalandi dorsalis
ATAGTATAGTAAGGCATAAAAATATCAAAAAACGTCATAGTATAGTAAGGCATGAAAATGTCATAGTATAGTAAGGCATAAAAATGTCAAAAAATAACATATTATAGTAAGGTATGAAAATGTAAAATAAGGTCATAGTATAGTAAGGCATGAAAATGTCATAGTATAGTAAGGCATAAAAATATCAAAAAACGTCATAGTATAGTAAGGCATGAAAATGTCATAGTATAGTAAGGCATAAAAATGTCAAAAAATATCATAGTATAGTAAGGCATAAAAATGTCAAAAAACGTCATAGTGTAGTAAGGCCCAAACTGTCAAAAAATGTCATAGTATAGTTAGGCATAAAAATGTCAAAAAACATAGTATAGTAAGGCATAAAAATGTAAAAAAAAGTCATAGTATAGTAAGGCCCAAACTGCCAAAAAATGTCATAGTATAGTTAGGCATAAAAATGTCAAAAAACATAGTATAGTAAGGCATAAAAATGTAAAAAAATATCATAGTATATATAGTAAGGCATAAAAATGTCAAAAAACGTCATAGTATAGTAATGCATGAAAATGTGAAAAAGCGTCATAGT
>NW_019510134.1:0-2023 GCF_002814215.2 Seriola lalandi dorsalis
AAGACACTACATGCAAACATCTGTGGGGTGAAGTGACTGCAGGAAACTGCTCCGTTCTGCAGCCCCTGTAAATGAAAGCTATAATTATCACACAGTAAAATCAATACTCTCAGTTCCTTTAAGAAGGGTGGGTGGGGGTGGTTCTTGTTTGAAGTGAAACTGGAATGAGCCATGGGACTCTGCACGGCACGGCCTGAGAATGAGATTTATGGAAAGGCTGTGTTCATAGCTGACTGGCTCTAATTGTCTCCCAGCTAAGCAAGAATCCCATTCTGCTAAATGAGCCAGCGATCAAATTCAAATTCATTTATTGGCTGGCAGCGACGCGGCGTCTCCTCACTGCTCCGCTCAGATAGCCCAGCAGTTTCTGTGTGTTTTTAGGAGGATAAATAAAATAGTCATTACAACAGCTGTGTGACTGAAGATTAGAGAGGAGCAATTAACAACTGCCTGGTCAGAGCTGCTAACACACACAGAGGACTTTAACTGCACCAGATTAACATATGTGATGAGGACTGAGACCAGAGTCATCCTCATATCTCCAGATCAAGATCATATCAGTGCCACTTTAGAATAACACCTTTAGAAAAGGTTTATAAGTTGTAACTAAAGGCATAATTAACACGTAATAAATCATTTAATGAGCCTGGTTGGACCAAAATCTGTGTAGAGATGAGACTGTAGAGATGAGACTGTAGTGATGAGACTGTAGAGACGAGACTGTAGAGACGAGACTGTAGTGATGAGACTGTAGAGATGAGACTGTAGTGATGAGACTGTAGAGACGAGACTGTAGTGATGAGACTGTAGAGACGAGACTGTAGTGATGAGACTGTAGAGATGAGACTGTAGTGATGAGACTGTAGAGATGAGACTGTAGAGACGAGACTGTAGAGATGAGACTGTAGTGATGAGACTGTAGAGATGAGACTGTAGAGATGAGACTGTAGAGATGAGACTGTAGTGATGAGACTGTAGAGACTATACAGATGAGACTGTAGTAATGAGACTGTAGAGATGAGACTGTAGAGATGAGACTGTAGAGATGAGACTGTAGAGATGAGACTGTAGTAATGAGACTGTAGTAATGAGACTATACAGATGAGACTGTAGAGATGAGACTGTAGAGATGAGACTGTAGTAATAAGACTGTAGAGATGAGACTGTAGTAATAAGACTGTAGAGATGAGACTGTAGAGATGAGACCATACAGATGAGACTGTAGTAATGAGATTGTAGTAATGAGACTATACAGATGAGACTGTAGAGATGAGACTGTAGAGATGAGACTGTAGTAATGAGACTGTAGAGATGAGACTGTAGAGATGAGACTGTAGTAATGAGACTGTAGTAATGAGACTATACAGATGAGACTGTAGAGATGAGACTGTAGTAATGAGACTGTAGAGATGAGACTGTAGAGATGAGACTGTAGTAATGAGACTGTAGTAATGAGACTATACAGATGAGACTGTAGAGATGAGACTGTAGTAATGAGACTGTAGTAATGAGACTATACAGATGAGACTGTAGAGATGAGACTGTAGTAATGAGATTGTAGTAATGAGACTATACAGATGAGACTGTAGTAATGAGACTGTAGAGATGAGACTGTAGTAATGAGACTATACAGATGAGACTGTAGAGATGAGACTGTAGTAATGAGACTGTAGAGATGAGACTATACAGATGAGACTGTAGTAATGAGACTGTAGAGATGAGACTGTAGAGATGAGACTGTAGAGATGAGACTATACAGATGAGACTGTAGAGATGAGACTGTAGAGATGAGACTGTAGAGATGAGACTGTAGTAATGAGACTGTAGTTATGAGACTGTAGTAATGAGACTGTAGTTATGAGACTGTAGTAATGAGACTGTAGTAATGAGACTGTAGAGATGAGACTGTAGTAATAAGACTGTAGAGATGAGACTATACAGATGAGACTGTAGAGATGAGACTGTAGAGATGAGACTGTAGAGATGAGACTGTAGAGATGAGACTGTAGTAATGAGACTGTAG
>NW_019510135.1:0-1207 GCF_002814215.2 Seriola lalandi dorsalis
CCTTACTATATATGTCCTTTTTTTGCCTTACTATACTATGTCCTTTTTATGCCTTACTATACTATGTCCTTTTTTTGCCTTACTATACTATGTCGTTTTTATGCCTTACTATACTATGTCCTTTTTTTGCCTTACTATACTATGTCGTTTTTATGCCTTACTATACTTTGTCGTTTTTATGCCTTACTATACTGTCCTTTTTATACCTTACTATACTATGACGTCCTTTTTATGCCTTACTATACTGTCCTTTTTATACCTTACTATACTATGACGTTTTTATGCCTTACTATACTATGTCCTTTTTTTGCCTTACTATACTTTGTCGTTTTTATGCCTTACTATACTATGACGTCCTTTTTATGCCTTACTATACTGTCCTTTTTATACCTTACTATACTATGACGTTTTTATGCCTTACTATACTATGTCCTTTTTTTGCCTTACTATACTATGTCGTTTTTATGCCTTACTATAATATGTCCTTTTTTTGCCTTACTATACTATGTCCTTTTTATGCCTTACTATACTATGACGTTTTTATGCCTTACTATACTATGACGTTTTTATGCCTTACTATACTACGGTATGTCCTTTTTATGCCTTACTATACTGTCCTTTTTATACCTTAATATACTGTGTCGTTTTTCATGCCTTACTATACTATGTCGTTTTTATGCCTTACTATACTATGTCCTTTTTATGCCTTACTATACTATGACGTTTTTATGCCTTACTAATAATATGTCCTTTTTTTGCCTTACTAATAATATGTCCTTTTTATGCCTTACTATACTATGTCCTTTTTATGCCTTACTATACTATGACGTTTTTATGCCTTACTAATAATATGTCCTTTTTTTGCCTTACTATACTATGTCCTTTTTATGCCTTACTATACTGTCCTTTTTATACCTTAATATACTGTGTCGTTTTTCATGCCTTACTATACTATGTCGTTTTTATGCCTTACTATACTATGTCCTTTTTATGCCTTACTATACTATGCCGTTTTTATGCCTTACTAATAATATGTCCTTTTTTTGCCTTACTATACTATGTCCTTTTTATGCCTTACTATACTATGACGTTTTTATGCCTTACTAATAATATGTCCTTTTTTTGCCTTACTATACTATGTCGTTTTTATGCCTTACTATACTATGACCTTTTTATGCCTTACTATACTATGACGTTTTTATGCCTT
>NW_019510136.1:0-920 GCF_002814215.2 Seriola lalandi dorsalis
CTATGTCGTTTTTATGACTTTTTATGACTTATCATATTATGACTTTTCATGCCTTACTATACTATGACTTTTTATGCCTTAGTATACTATGACGTTTTCATGACTGTTTATGCCTTACTATACTTTGACTTTTTATGACTTTTATGCCATACTATACTATGTCGTTTTATGCCATACTATACTATGACGTTTTTATGACTTTTTATGCCATACTATACTATGTCGTTTTTATGACTTTTTATGACTTATCATATTATGACTTTTCATGCCTTAGTATACTATGTCGTTTTTATGACTTTTTATGACTTATCATATTATGACTTTTCATGCCTTAGTATACTATGTCGTTTTTATGACTTTTTATGACTTATCATATTATGACTTTTCATGCCTTACTATACTCTGACTTTTTATACCTTAGTATACTATGACGTTTTTATGACTTTTTATGCCATACTATACTGTCGTTTTTATGATTTTTTATGCCTTACTATACTATGATGTTTTAATGAATTTTTATGCCTTACCATAGTATGAATTTTTATGCCTTACCATAGTATGAATTTTTATGCCATACTATACTATGACGTTTTTATGATTTTTTATGCCTTACTATACTATTTCGTTTTTAGGACTATGTCGTTTTTATGACTTTTTATGCCTTACTATACTATGTCGTTTTTATGACTTTTTATGACTTATCATATTATGACTTTTCATGCCTTACTATACTATGACTTTTTATGACTTAGTATACTATGACGTTTTTATGACTTTTTATGCCTTACTATACTATGTCGTTTTTATGACTTTTTATGACTTATCATATTATGACTTTTCATGCCTTACTATACTATGACTTTTTATGCCTTAGTATACTATGACTTTTTATGACTTTTTATGCCATACTATACTATGTC
>NW_019510137.1:0-678 GCF_002814215.2 Seriola lalandi dorsalis
CAATACTATGACGTTTTTTGACATTTTTATGCTCTACTATAGTATGACTTTTTTTGGCATTTGTTTGTCTTACTATACTGTGATGTTTTGTGCCTGACTATACTATGACGTTTTTTGCCATTTTTATGCCTTATTATACTATGACGTTTTTTGAAATTTTATGCCATACAATACTATGACGTTTTTTGAAATTTTTATGCTCTACTATGACATGACGTTTTTTGCCATTTTTATGTCTTTTTATACTATGAGGTTTTTTTGAAATTTTATGCCATACTATACTATGACGTTTTTTGCCATTTTTATGCCTTATTATAGTATGACGTTTTTTGAAATTTTATGCCATACTATACTATGACGTTTTTTGCCATTTTTATGCCCTACTATAATATGTTTTTTTTTGCCATTTTTATGCCTTACTATACTGTAACGTTTTGTGCCATACTATACTATGACGTTTTTTGTCATTTTTATGCCTTATTATACTATGACATTTTTTGAAATTTTATGCCATACTATACTATGACGTTTTTTGCCATTTTTATGCCTTATTATACTATGACGTTTTTTGAAATTTTATGCCATACTATACTATGACGTTTTTTGCCATTTTTATGCTCTACTATAATATGAAGTTTTTTGAAATTTTATGCCATACTATACTGTAACGTTTTGTGC
>NW_019510138.1:0-615 GCF_002814215.2 Seriola lalandi dorsalis
ATATTAAGGCATAAAACGTCATAGTATAGTAAGGCATAAAAAGTCATAAAAACGACATAGTATATTAAGGCATAAAACGTCATAGTATAGTAAGGCATAAAAAGTCATAGTATAGTAAAGCATAAAAAGTCATAAAAATGTCATAGTATAGTAAGGCATAAAAAGTCATATTATAGTAAGGCATAAATAGTCATAGTATAGTAAGGCATAAAAAGTCATAGTATAGTAAGGCATGAAAAGCCATAATATATTAAGGCATAAAAAGTCATAACAAGTCATATTATAGTAAGGCATAAAAAGTCATGAGAACATCATAGTATAGTAAGGCATAAAAAGTCATATTATAGTAAGGCATAAAAAGTCATAGTATAGTAAGGCATAAAAAGTCATAAAAACTTCATAGTATAGTAAGGCATAAAAAGTCATAAAAACGACATAGTATACTAAGGCATAAAAAGTCATAGTATAGTAAGTCGTAAAAATACATATTATAGTAAGGCATAAAAAGTCATAAAAACTTCATAGTATAGTAAGGCATAAAAAGTCATAAAAACGACATAGTATACTAAGGCATAAAAAGTCATAGTATAGTAAGTCGTAAAAAACCATAATATA
>NW_019510139.1:0-680 GCF_002814215.2 Seriola lalandi dorsalis
ATACTATTTCCTTTATTGCTTTACCATACTGTGACGTTTTTATGACTTTTTATGCCTTAATACACTATGCTGTTTTTTTGACGTTTTATGCCATACTATACTATGACGTTTTTTGACATTTTCATGACATACTATACTATGATGTTTTTTTGCATTATTATGCCTCCCTATCCTATGTAATCTTATTCTGTACCATTCTATGACGTTTTTATGACTTTTTATGCCATAATATACTATGCTGTTTTTTTTGACGTTTTATGCCATACTATACTATGACGTTTTTTGACATTTTCATGACATACTATACTATAATGTTTTTTTGGCATTTTTATGCATTAAAATACTATTTCCTTTGATGCGTTAGCATACTATGATGTTTTTATGACCTTTTATGCCATAATATACTATGATATTTTTTTTGACGTTTTATGCCATACTATACTATGACGTTTTTTGTTATTATTATGCCTCCCTATCCTATGTAATCTTATTCTGTACCATACTATGACGTTTTTATGACTTTTTATGCCATAATATACTATGATGTTTTTTTAACGTTTTATGCCATACTATACTATGATGTTTTTTTGGCAGTTTTATGCCTTAAAATACTATTTCCTTTGTTGCTTTACCATACTATGACGTTTTTATGACTTTTTATGCCTTAATACACTATGCTG
>NW_019510140.1:0-1054 GCF_002814215.2 Seriola lalandi dorsalis
GCATAAAAAGTCATAAAAACAACATAGTATAGTAAGGCATAAAAAGTCATAGTATAGTAAGGTATAAAAAGTCATTGTATGGTAAGGCATAAAAAGTCATAAAAACGTCATAGTATAGTAAGGCATAAAAAGTCATAATTTAGTGAGGCATAAAAAGTCATAAAAATGTCATAGTATAGCAAGGCATAAAAGTCATAAAAATGTCATAGTATAGTGAGGCATAAAAAGTAATAAAAATTACATAGTATAGTAAGGCATAAAAAGTCATAAAAACGTCATAGTATAATAAGGGATAAAAAGTCATAAAAACGATATAGTATACTAAGGCATAAAAAGTTATAGTATAGTAAGGCATAAAAAGTCATAAAAACGTCACAATATAGTAAGGTATAAAAAGTCATAGTATGGTAAGGCATAAAAAGTCATAAAAATGACATAGTATACTTGGGAAAAAAAGTCATAAAAACGTCATAGTATAGTAAGGCATAAAAAGTCATAGTATAGTAAGGTATAAAAAGTCATAGTATGGTAAGGCATAAAAAGTCATAAAAACAACATAGTATACTAGGGAAAAAAAGTCATAAAAACGTCATAGTATAGTGAGGCATAAAAAGTCATAGTATAGTAAGGCATAAGAGTCATAAAAACGTCATAGTATAGTAAGGCATAAAAAGTCATAAAAACGTCACAGTATAGTAAAGGGTAAAAAGTCTTAGTATAGTGAGGCATAAAAAGTCATAAAAAAGTCATAGTATAGTAAGGCGTAAAAAGCCATAAAAACGACATAGTATAGTAAGGGATAAAAAGTCTTAGTATAGTGAGGGATAAAAAGTCATAAAAACGTCACAGTATAGTAAGGCATAAAAAGTAAGGTATAAAAGGTCATAGTATTGTAAGGCATAAAAAGTCATAAAAACGTCATAGTATACTAAGGCATAAAAAGTTATAGTATAGTAAGGCATAAAAAGTCATAGTATAGTGAGGCATAAAAAGTCATAAAAACGACATAGTATAGTAAGGCATAAAAAGTCATAAAAACGTCATAGTATAGTAA
>NW_019510141.1:0-795 GCF_002814215.2 Seriola lalandi dorsalis
ACATTTTTATCACTTTTCATGCCCTACTATACTATGACGTTTTTATCACTTTTTATGCCCTACTATACTATGACGTTTTCATGCCTTACTATACTATGACGTTTTTATCACTTTTTATGCCCTACTATACTATGACATTTTCATTCCTTACTATACTATGACGTTTTTATCACTTTTTATGCCCTACTATACTATGACATTTTCATTCCTTACTATACTATGACGTTTTTATCACTTTTTATGCCTTACTATTCTATGACATTTTTATCACTTTTTATGCCTTACTATACTATGACGTTTTTAACACTTTTTATGCCTTACTATACTATGACATTTTCATGCCTTACTATACTATGACGTTTTTATCACTTTTTATACCTTACTATACTATGACATTTTCATGCCTTACTATACTATGACGTTTTTATCACTTTTTATGCCTTACCATATTATGACGTTTTTATCACTTTTTATGCCTTACTATACTATGAAGTTTTCATCACTTTTTATGCCTTACTATTCTATGACATTTTTATCACTTTTTATGCCTTACTATACTATGACGTTTTTATCACTTTATACTATGACGTTTTTATCACTTTTTATGCCTTACTATTCTATGACATTTTTATCACTTTTTATGCCTTACTATACTATGACATTTTTACCACTTTTTATGCCTTACTATACTATGACGTTTTCATGCCTTACTATACTATGACGTTTTTATCACTTTTTATGCCCTACTATACTATGACATTTTCATTCCTTACTATACTATGACGTTTTTATCAC
>NW_019510142.1:0-684 GCF_002814215.2 Seriola lalandi dorsalis
TCAGGTTTTGAAAACACTGAAATACAGTCATGCTGTTGAGCAAGATTTTTAAATGTAAAGTAGACATCTGAAAATTTACACTCAGCTTTAACCTCGACTCTTTTTCAACTGAAAAGCACCAAAATCTAAATCTGAGGTTACAATCATAGATCTATAAACTTGTGTCTGATCTGTTTCATCTATATCTATAAACTTGTGTCTGATCTGTTTCATCTATATCTATAAACTTGTGTCTGATCTGTTTCATCTATATCTATAAACGTGTGTCTGATCTGTTTCATCTATATCTATAAACCTCTGTCTGATCTGTTTCATCTATATCTATAAACATCTGTCTGATCTGTTTCATCTATATCTATAAACTTGTGTCTGATCTGTTTCATCTATATCTATAAACTTGTGTCTGATCTGTTCCATCTATATCTATAAACTTGTGTCTGATCTGTTTCATCTATATCTATAAACTTGTGTCTGATCTGTTTCATCTATATCTATAAACTTGTGTCTGATCTGTTTCAACTATATCTATAAACTTGTGTCTGATCTGTTTCATCTATATCTATAAACTTGTGTCTGATCTGTTTCATCTATATCTATAAACTTGTGTCTGATCTGTTTCAACTATATCTATCAACTTTTGTCTGATCTGTTTCATCTATATCTATAAACTTGTGTCTGATCTGT
>NW_019510143.1:0-1020 GCF_002814215.2 Seriola lalandi dorsalis
ACTATACTATGACGTTTTTATGACTTTTTATGCCTTACTATATTATGACTTTTTATGCCTTACTATACTATGTTTTTCTGACTGTTTATGCCTTACTATACTATGTCGTTTTTTTTTACTTTTTATGCCTTTTTATGCCTTACTATACTATGACTTTTTATGCTTTACTATACTATGTCGTTTTTATGGCTTTTTATGCCTTACTATACTATGACTTTTCATGCCTTACTATACTATGTCGTTTTTATGACTTTTTATGCCTTACTATACTATGACGTTTTTATGACATTTCATGCCTTGCTATACTATGACTTCTCATGGCTTACTATACTATGACCTTTTTATGCCTTACTATACTATGTCGTTTTTATGACTTTTTATGCCTCACTATACTATGATTTTTTATGCCTTACTATACTATGTCGTTTTTATGACTTTTTATGCCTTACTATACTATGACGTTTTTCTGACTTTTTATGCCTTACTATACTATGACGTTTTATGCCTTACTCTACTATGTCGTTTTTCTGACTTTTCATGCCTTATTATACTATGTCATTTTAATGAATTTTTATGCCTTACTATACTATGTCGCTTTTATGACTTTTTATGCCTTGCTATACTTTGACTTTTCATGCCTTACTATACTATGTCGTTTTTATGACTTTTTATGCCTTACTATACTATGACGTTTTCATGACTTTTCATGCCTGACTATACTATGACATTTCATGCCTTCCTATACTATGACTTCTCATGGCTTACTATACTATGACCTTTTTATGCCTTACTATACTATGTCGTTTTTATGACTTTTTATGCCTTAATGTACTATGACGTTTTCATGACTTTTCATGCCTTATTATACTATGACATTTTTATGACTTTTTATGCCTTAATTTACTATGACGTTTTCATGACTTTTCATGCCTTACTATACTATGACATTTTTATGACTTTTTATGCCTTACTATACTATGTCGTTTTTATGGCTTTTTATGCCTTACTATACTATGACTT
>NW_019510144.1:0-1520 GCF_002814215.2 Seriola lalandi dorsalis
AGTATAGTAAGGCATAAAAATGTCATAGTATAGTAAGGCATAAAAATGTCATAAAAACGACAGTATAGTAAGGCATAAAAATGTCAGTATAGTAAGGCGTAAAAATGTCATAGTATAGTAAGGCATAAAAATGTCATAAAAACGACAGTATAGTAAGGCATAAAAATGTCATAGTATAGTAAGGCATAAAAACGTCAGGGTAGTAAGGCATAAAGACGTCATAGTATAGTAAGGCATAAAAAGTCATAAAAACGACATAGTATAGTAAGGCATAAAAATGTCATAGTATAGTAAGGCATAAAAATGTCATAGTATAGTAAGGCATAAAAATGTCATAGTATAGTAAGGCATAAAAATGTCATAGTATAGTAAGGCATAAAAATGTCATAAAAACGACAGTATAGTAAGGCATAAAAATGTCAGTATAGTAAGGCATAAAAATGTCATAGTATAGTAAGGCATAAAAATGTCATAAAAACTACAGTATAGTAAGGCATAAAAATGTCATAGTATAGTAAGGCATAAAGACGTCATAGTATAGTAAGGCATAAAAAGTCATAAAAACGACATAGTATAGTAAGGCATAAAAACGACATAGTATAGTAAGGCATAAAAATGTCATAGTATAGTAAGGTATAAAAATGTCATAGTATAGAAAGGCATAAAAAGTCAAAAATCATCATAGTATAGTAAGGCATAAAAACGACATAGTATAGTAAGGCATAAAAAGTCATAAAAACGATACATTATACTAAGGCATAAAAACATCATAGTATAGTAAGGCACAAAAAGTCAAAAAACATCATAGTATAGTAAGGCATAAAAACGACATAGTATAGTAAGGCATAAAAATGACATAGTATAGTAATGCATAAAAAGTCATAAAAACGATACATTATACTAAGGCATAAAAATGTCATAGTATAGTAAGGCACAAAAAGTCAAAAAACATCATAGTATAGTAAGGCATAAAAACGACATAGTATAGTAAGGCATAAAAACGACATAGTATAGTAAGGCATAAAAACGACATAGTATAGTAAGGCATAAAAACGTCATAGTATAGTAAGGCATAAAAAGTCATAAAAACGCCATAGTATAGTAAGGCATAAAAATGTCATAGTATTGTAGGGCATAAAAAGTCATAAAAATGACATAGTATAGTAAGGCATAAAAATGTCATAATATAGTAGAGCATAAAAATGTCAGTATAGTAAGGCATAAAAACGTCATAGTATAATAAGGCATAAAAATGTCATAAAAACGACAGTATAGTAAGGCATAAAAATGTCATAGTATTGTAGGGCATAAAAATTCATAAAAACAACATAGTATAGTAAGGCATAAAAACGACATAGTATAGTAAGGCATAAAAAGTCATAAAAACGACATAGTATAGTAAGGCATAAAAAAGTCATAGTATAGTAAGGCATAAAAAGTCATAAAAACAACATAGTATAGTAAGGCATAAAAAGTCATAAAAACGACATAGTATAGTAAGGCATAAAAACGTCATAGTA
>NW_019510145.1:0-917 GCF_002814215.2 Seriola lalandi dorsalis
ATAATAAGGCATAAAAAGTCATAAAATGTCATAGTATAATAAGGCATAAAAAGTCATAGTATAGTAAGGCATAAAAAGTCATAAAAAGTCATAGTATAGTAAGGCATAAAAAGGCATAAAAAGTCATAGTATAGTAAGGCATAAAAAGTCATAAAAAGTCATAGTATAGTAAGGCATAAAAAGTCATAAAAATGTCATAGTATAATAAGGCATAAAAAGTCATAAAAATGTCATAGTATAGTAAGGCATAAAAAGTCATAAAAATGTCATAGTATAGTAAGGCATAAAAAGTCATTGTATAGTAAGGCATAAAAAGTCATAGTATAGTAAGGCATAAAAAGTCAAAAAGGTCATCGTATAATAAGGCATAAAAAGTCATAGTATAGTAAGGCATAAAAAGTCATAAAAATGTCATAGTATATTAAGACATAAAAAGTCATAGTATAATAAGGCATAAAAAGTCATAAAAATGTCATAGTATATTAAGACATAAAAAGTCATAAAAATGTCATAATGTAGTAAGGCATAAAAAGTCATAACAACGTCATAGTATAGTAAGGCATAAAAAGTCATAGTATAATAAGGCATAAAAAGTCATAGAATAAAGTCATAGTATAGTAAGAAACAAAAAATCATAAAAAAAACGTCATAATATAGTAAGACATAAAAAGTAAAAAAAAAGTCATAGTATAGTAAGGTATAAAAAGTCATAGTATAGTAAGGCATAAAAAGTGAAAAAAACGTCATATTATAGTAAGATATAAAAAGTCATAAAAATGTCATAATGTAGTAAGGCATAAAAAGTCATAGTATAGTGAGGCACAAAATGTCAAAGTAAAGTAAGGCACAAAATGTCATAGTATAGTAAGGCATAAAAAGTCACAGTATAGTAAGGTATTAAAAGTCATAAAAATGTC
>NW_019510146.1:0-1414 GCF_002814215.2 Seriola lalandi dorsalis
TCATAGTATAGTAAGGCATGAAAAGTCAAAAAATGACATAGTATAGTAAGGCATAAAAAGTAAAAAAAAGTCATAGTATAGTAAGGCATGAAAAGTCATAAAAATGTCATAGTATAGTAAGGCATAAAAAGTCATAGTATAATAAGGCATAAAAAGTCATAAAAACGACATAGTATAGTAAGGCATAAAAAGTCATAAAAATGACACAGGCTGTAGTATAGTAAAGCATAAAAAGTCAGAAAAACGTCATAGTATATCAAGGCATAAAAAGTCGTAAAAACGTCATAGTATAGTAAGGCATAAAAAGTCACAGTATAGTAAGGCATAAAAAGTGAAAAAAACGACATAGTATAGTAAGGCATAAAAAGTCACAGTACAGTAAGGCATAAAAAGTCATAGTGTAGTAAGGCATAAGAAGTCATAAAAAAGTCATAGTATAGTAAGGCATAAAAAGTCATAAAAACGTTGTAGTATAGTAAGGCATAAAAAGTCGTAAAAACATCATAGTATAATAAGGCATAAAAAGTCATAAAAACGACATAGTATAGGAAGGCATAAAAACGTCATAGTATAGTAAGGCATAAAAAGTCATAAAAACGTCATAGTATAGTAAGGCATAAAAAGTCTAAAAAACATAGTATAGTAAGGCATAAAAAGTCTAAAAAACGACAGTATAGTAAGGTATAAAAAGTCAAAAAAATGTCATTGTATAGTAAGCCATAAAAAGTCATAAAAAAACATCATAGTATAGTAAGGCATAAAAAGTCATCAAACCTACATAGTATAGTAAGGCATAAAAACGTCATAATATAGTAAGGCATAAAAAGTCATAAAAAAGTCATAGTATAGTAAGGCATAAAAAGTCATAAAAATGTTGTAGTATAGTAAGGCATAAAAAGTCGTAAAAACATCATAGTATAATAAGGCATAAAAAGGCAAAAAAATGACATGGTACAGTCAGGCATAAAAAGTCGTAAAAACGTCATAGTATAGTAAGGCATAAAAAGTCATAAAAACGACATAGTATAGTAAGGCATAAAAAGTCATAGTATAGTAAGGCATGAAAAGTCAAAAATGACATAGTATAGTAAGGCATAAAAAGTAAAAAAAAGTCATAGTATAGTAAGGCATGAAAAGTCATAAACTCATAGTATAGTAAGGCATTAAAAGTCATAAAAACGTCATATTAAAGTAAGGCATAAAAAGTCATAGTATAGTAAGGCATAAAAAGTCATAGTATAGTAAGGCATAAAAAGTCATAAAAACGACATAGTATAGTAAGGCATAAAAAGTCATAGTATAGTAAGGCATGAAAAGTCAAAAATGACATAGTATAGTAAGGCATAAAAAGTAAAAAAAAGTCATAGTATAGTAAGGCATGAAAAGTCATAAAAATGTCATAGTATAGTAAGGC
>NW_019510147.1:0-1406 GCF_002814215.2 Seriola lalandi dorsalis
TATGTCGTTTTTATGCCTTACTATACTATGTCGTTTATATGACTTTTTGTGCCTAACTATACTATGACTTTTTATGCCTTACTATGCTATGACGTTTCCATGACTTTCTTTGCTTTACTATACTATGACTTTTTATGCCTTACTATACTATGACGTTTTATGCCTTACTATACTATGTCGTTTTAATGACTTTTTATGCCTAACTATACAATGACCTTTTTTGCTTTATATACATGACGATACTATGACTTTTTATGCCTTACTATACTATGACTTTTTATGCCTTACTATAATATGACGTTTTTATGACTTTTTATGCCCTACTATACTATGACGTTTTATGCCTTACTATACTATGACTTTTTATGCCTTACTATACTATGACTTTTTATGCCTTACTTTACTTTCACTTTTTATGCCTTACTAGACTATGACATTTTTATGACTTTTTCTGCCTAACTATACTATGACTTTTTATGCCTTACTATGCTATGACGTTTTTATGACTTTTTATGCCTTACTGTGCTATGACGTTATTATGCCTTACTATACTATGTAGTTTTTATGACTTTTGTGCCTAACTATACTATGACTTTTTATGACTTACTATGCCTTACTATACTATGACTTTTTATGCCTTACTTTACTATGACTTTTTCTGCCTTACATTACTATGACTTTTCCTGCCTCACTATACTATTACGTTTTTATGACTTTTTATGCCTTACTATACTATGACTTCTCATGACTTTTTCTGCCTTACTTTACTTTTACTTTTTATGCCTTACTATACTATGTTGTTTTTATGACTTTTTATGCCTTACTATACTATGACTTATTATGCCTTACTATACTATGTCGTTTATATGACTTTTTATGCCTTACTATACTATGACTTTTTATGCCTTACTTTACTTTTAATTTTTATGCCTTACTATACTATGACATTTTTATGACTTTTTATGCCTTACTATACTATGTCTTTTTATGACTTTTTATGCCTTACTATACTATGACTTTTTATGCCTTACTATACTATGACGTTTTTTTGACTTTTTATGGCTTACTATACTATGACTTTTTATGCCTTACTATATTATGTCGTTTTAATGACTTTTTATGCCTTATTATACAATGACCTTTTTTGCCTTACTATACTATGACGTTTTTTTGACTTTTTATGCCTTACTATACTATGTCGTTTTTATGACTTTTTATGCCTGACTATACTATGACTTTTTATGCCTTACTTTACTTTTACTTTTTATGCCTTACTATACTTTGACATTTTTATGCCTTACTTTACTTTTACTTTTTATGCCTTACTATACTTTGACATTTTTATGACTTTTTCTGCCTTACTATACTATGACGTTTTTATGACTTTTTATGCCTTACTATACTAT
>NW_019510148.1:0-772 GCF_002814215.2 Seriola lalandi dorsalis
TTTTGTCACGTTTTTATGCCTTACTATACTATGACGTTTTTTCATGTTTTTTTGCCTTACTATAACATGACATTTTATGCTTTAGTATACTATGACGTTTTTTGGCATTTTTATGCCTTACTATAACATGACGTTTTATGCTTTAGCATACTATGACGTTTTTTGGCATTTTTATGCCTTACTATACTATGACGTTTTTTCACATTTTTATGCCTTACTATGACATTTTATGCTTTAGTATACTATGACGTTTTTTGGCATTTTTATGCCTTACTATACTATGACGTTTTTTCACATTTTTATGCCTTACTATACTATGACGTTTTTTCACATTTTTATGCCTTACTATAACATGACGTTTTATGCCTTACTATACTATGACGTTTTTTCACATTTTTATGCCTTACTATACGATGACGTTTTTTCACATTTTTATGCCTTACTATAACATGACGTTTTATGCTTTAGCATACTATGACGTTTTTTGGCATTTTTATGCCTTACTATACTATGACGTTTTTTCACATTTTTATGCCTTACTATAACATGACGTTTTATGCCTTACTATACTATGACGTTTTTTCACATTTTTATGCATTACTATACTATGACGTTTTTTGTTACGTTTTTATGCCTTACTATACTATGACGTTTTTTCATGTTTTTTTGCCTTACTATAACATGACATTTTATGCTTTAGTATACTATGACGTTTTTTGGCATTTTTATGCCTTACTATAACATGACGTTTTATGCTTTAGCATACTATGAC
>NW_019510149.1:0-545 GCF_002814215.2 Seriola lalandi dorsalis
CCTTCAGTCCACCTCCACCTCCTTCAGTCCACCTCCACCTCCTTCAGTCCACCTCTACCTCCTCCAGTCCACCTCCACCTCCTTCAGTCCACCTCTACCTCCTCCAGTCCACCATCAGTCCACCTCCACTTCCTCCAGTCCACCTTCAGTCCACCTCCACCTCCTTCAGTCCACCATCAGTCCACCTCCACTTCCTCCAGTCCACCTTCAGTCCACCTCCACCTCCTTCAGTCCACCTCTACCTCCTCCAGTCCACCATCAGTCCACCTCCACCTCCTTCAGTCCACCTTCAGTCCACCTCCACCTCCTTCAGTCCACCATCAGTCCACCTCCTCCAGTCCACCATCAGTCCACCTCCACCTCCTTCAGTCCACCTTCAGTCCACCTCCACCTCCTTCAGTCCACCATCAGTCCACCTCCACCTCCTCCAGTCCACCATCAGTCCAACTCCACCTCCTTCAGTCCACCTCTACCTCCTCCTCCACCTCCTCCAGTCCTCCTCCACTCCTCCTTCAGTCCACTTCCACCTCCTTAAGTCCAACTCC
>NW_019510150.1:0-740 GCF_002814215.2 Seriola lalandi dorsalis
TTATGACTTACTATACTATGTCGTTTTTATGCCTTACTATACTATGACTTTTTTATGACTTTTTTTGCCTTACTATACTATGTCCTTTTTATGCCTTACTATACTATGTCGTTTTTATGCCTTACTATACTATGACTTTTTTATGACTTTTTAAGCCTTACTATAGTATGACGTTTTTATGACTTTTTTTGCCTTACTATACTATGTCATTTTCATGCCTTACTATACTATGACTTTTTTATGACTTTTTTGCCTTACTATACTATGTCGTTTTTATGCCTTACTATACTATGACTTTTTTATGACTTTTTATGCCTTACTATACTATGACTTTTTTATGACTTTTTTTGCCTTACTATACTATGTACTTTTTTATGACTTTTTAAGCCTTACTATAGTATGACGTTTTTATGACTTTTTTTGCCTTACTATACTATGTCGTTTTTATGCCTTACTATACCATGACTTTTTTATGACTTTTTATGCCTTACTATACTATGACTTTTTTATGAGTTTTCATGCCTTACTATACTATGACTTTTTTTTGCCTTACTATACTATGTCGTTTTTATGCCTTACTATACTATGACTTTTTTATGACTTTTTATGCCTTACTATACTATGACTTTTTTATGACTTTTTTTGCCTTACTATACTATGTACTTTTTATGCCTTACTATACTATGTCCTTTTTATGCCTTACTATACTATGACTTTTTTATGACTTTTTATGCCTTACT
>NW_019510151.1:0-1034 GCF_002814215.2 Seriola lalandi dorsalis
ATAATAAGGCATAAAAATTTCAAAAAACGTCATAGTATAGTATGGCATAAAATTTCAAAAAATGTCATAGTATATTAAGTCATAAAAATGGCAAAAAACATCATAGTATAATAAGGCATAAAATTTCAAAAAACGTCATAGTATAGTATGGCATAAAATTTCAAAAAATGTCATAGTATATTAAGTCATAAAAATGGCAAAAAACATCATAGTATAGTATGGCATAAAACGTCACAGTATAGTAAGGCAAAAAAATGCCAAAAAAAGTAATATTATAGTAGAGCATAAAAATGGCAAAAAACGTCATAGTATAGTAAGACATAAAATTTCAAAAAATGTCATAGTATATTAAGTCATAAAAATGGCATAAAACGTCACAGTATAGTAAGGCAAAAAAATGCCAAAAAAAGTAATATTATAGTAGAGCATAAAAATTTCAAAAAATGTCATAGTATTGTATGGCATAAAATTCCAAAAAATGTCATAGTATACTAAGGCATAAAAATGACAAAAAAACGTTATAGTATAGTCAGGCACAAAACGTCACAGTATAGTAAGGCATAAAAATGCCAAAAAAATACATATTCTAGTAGAGCATAAAAATGGCAAAAAACGTCATAGTATTGTATGGCTTAAAATTTCAAAAAAACATCATAGTATAATAAGGCATAACAATGGCAAAAAACGTCATAGTATAGTAAGGCATAAAATTTCAAAAAACGTCATAGTATAGTATGGCATAAAATTTCAAAAAACGTCATAGTATAGTATGGCATAAAATTTCAAAAAAACATCATAGCATAATAAGGCATAAAAATGGCAAAAAACGTCATAGTATAGTAAGTCATAAAAATGGCAAAAAACATCATAGTATAGTATGGCATAAAATGTCACAAAAACATAACAGTATATAAAGGCATGAAAGGTCATAAAAACGTCACAGTATGGTAAGGCATTAAACGCCAAAAAACATCACAGTATCATAAGGTATAAAAATGGCAAAAAACATCATAGTATAGTAAGGCAAAAAATAT
>NW_019510152.1:0-1236 GCF_002814215.2 Seriola lalandi dorsalis
AGTCAGGCACAAAACGTCACAGTATACTAAGGCATAAAAATGCCAAAAAAAGTCATATTATAGTAGAGCATAAAAATGTCAAAAAACGTCATAGTATTGTATGGCATAAAATTTCAAAAAACATCATAGTATAATAAGGCATAAAAATTGCAAAAAAACGGCATAGTATAGTATGGCATAAAATGTCAAAAAACGTCATAGTATTGTATGGCATAAAATTTCAAAAAACATCATAGTATAATAAGGCATAAAAATTGCAAAAAAACGTCATAGTATAGTATGGCATAAAATGGCAAAAAACATCATAGTATAGTATGGCATAAAATTTAAAAAAATGTCATCGTATACTAAGGCATAAAAATGCCAAAAAAAGTCATATTCTAGTAGAGCATAGAAATGGCAAAGAAACGTCATAGTATAGTCAGGCACAAAATGTCACAGTATAGTAAGGCAAAAAAAATGCCAAAAAAGTCATATTCTAGTAGAGCATAAAAATGGCAAAAAAACGTCATAGTATAGTCAGGCATAAAAATGCCAAAAATATACATATTATAGTAGAGCACAAAAATGGCAAAAAACGTCATAGTATAGTCAGGCACAAAACGTCACAGTATAGTAAGGCATAGAAATGCCAAAAAAAGTCATATTCTAGTAGAGCATAAAAATGGCAAAAAACGTCATAGTATAGTCAGGCACAAAACATCACAGTATAGTAAGGCATAAAAATGCCAAAAAAAGTCATATGCTAGTAGAGCATAACAATGGCAAAAAACGTCATAGTATAGTCAAGGACAAAACGTAACAGTATAATAAGGCAAAAAAAAAGTCATATTCTAGTAGAGCATAAAAATGGCAAAAAACGTCATAGTATAATCAGGCACAAAACGTCACAGTATAGTAAAGCATAAAAATGCCAAAAAAATACATATTATAGTAGAGCATAAAAATGGCAAAAAACATCATAGTATAGTCAGGCAAACAAATGCCAAAAAAAGTCATATTATAGTAGAGAATAAAAATGTCAAAAAACGTCATAGTATTGTATGGCATAAAATTTCAAAAAATGTCATAGTATAGTAGAGAATAAAAATGTCAAAAAACGTCATAGTATTGTATGGCATAAAATTTCAAAAAATGTCATAGTATAATAAGGCATAAAAATTGCAAAAAAACGTCATAGTATAGTATGGCATAAAATGGCAAAAAACATCATAGTATAGTATGGCATAAAATTAT
>NW_019510153.1:0-524 GCF_002814215.2 Seriola lalandi dorsalis
ACAAAACTTCACAGTATAGTAAGGCATAAAAATGCCAAAAAAATACATATTATAGTAGAGCATAAAAATGTCAAAAAACGTCATAGTATAGTATGGCATAAAATTTCAAAAAACGTCATAGTATAATGAGGCATAAAAATGGCAAAAAACGTCATAGTATAGTCAGGCACAAAACGTCACAGTATAGTAAGGCAAAAAAAAGCAAAAAAAAATACATATTATAGTAGAACATAAAAATGTCGAAAAACGTCATAGTATTGTATGGCATAAAATTTCAAAAAACGTCATAGTATATTAAGTCATAAAAATGGCAAAAAACATCATAGTATAGTATGGCATAAAAGGTCAGAGTATAGTAAGGCATAAAAATACCAAAAAACTTCATTGTGTACTATATCGTGAAAATGTCAAAAAACGTCATAGTATAGTATGCCATAAAATTTCAAAAAACGTCATAGTATAGTAAGGCATAAAAATGCCAAAAAACGTCATAGTATACTAAGGCATAAAAATGACAAAAAAAA
>NW_019510154.1:0-1773 GCF_002814215.2 Seriola lalandi dorsalis
GCCTTACTATACTATGACGTTTTTGTGACTTTTTATGCCTTACTATACTATGACTTTTTATGCCTTACTATACCAAGACGTTTTTATGACTTTTTTTGTCTTACTATACTATGACTTTTTTATGACTTTTAATGCCTTACTATACTATGACTTTTTTATGACTTTTAATGCCTCACTATATTATGACTTTTTATGCCTTACTATAATATTATTTTTTATGCCATACTATACTATGACGTTTTTATGACTTTTTATGCCTTACTACACTATGGCTTTTTATGCCTTACTATACTATGATTTTTATGCCTTACTTTACTATGACGTTTTTATGACTTTTTTTGCCTTACTACACTATGGCTTTTTATGCCTTACTATACTATGACGTTTTTATGACTTTTTTATGCCTCAATATACTATGACTTTTTATGCCTTACTATACTATGACGTTTTTATGACTTTTTATGCCTTACTATACTATGATTTTTTCTGCCTTTTTAAGCCTTACTATACAATGACTTTTTATGCCTTACCATACTATGACTTTTTATACCTTACTATACTATTACGTTTTTGTGACATTTTATGACGTACTATACTATTACGTTTTTATGACTTTTATGCCTTACTATACTATGACTTTTTATGCCTTACTATACTATGAGGTTTTTATAACTTTTTATGCCTTACTATACTATGTCGTTTTTATGAGGTTTTTATGCCTTACTACAATATGAGTTTTTATGCCTTACTATACTATGATTTTTCATGCCTTACTATAATATTATTATTTATGCCTTACCATACTATGACGTTTTTATGACTTTTTATTTCTCAATATACTATGACTTTTTATGCCCTACTATACTATTATTTTTTATGCCTTACTATACTATGACGTTTCTATTACTTTTTATGCCTTACTATACTATCACGTTTTTATGACTTTTTATGCCTTACTATACTATGACGTTTTTATGACTTTTTATGCCTTACTATACTATGACGTTTTTATGACTTTTTATGCCTTACTATACTATGACGTTTTTATGCCTTACTATACCAAAACTTTTTTATGACTTTTTATGCTTTACTATACTATGACGTTTTTATGAGGTTTTTATGCCTTACTACAATATGAGTTTTTATGACTTTTTATGCCTCACTATACTATGTCGTTTTTATGACTTTTTATACCTTACTATACTATGATTTTTATGCGTTACTTTACTATGACGTTTTTATGACTTTTTATGCCTTACTATACTATGACTTTTTATGCCTTACTATACTATGATGTTTTTATAACTTTTTATGCCTTACTATACTATGTCGTTTTTATGAGTTTTTATGCCTTCCTATACTATGACGTTTTTATGACTTTTTATTCCTTAATATATTATGACTTTTTATGCCTTACTGTACTATGACGTTTTTATGACTTTTTATACCTTAATATATTATGAAGTATTTATGACTTTTTATGCCTTACTATACTATGACTTTTTATGACTTTTTTTGCCTTACTATACTATGACTTTTTATGCCTTACTGTACTATGACGTTTTTATGACTTTTTATACCTTAATATACTATGACTTTTTATGACTTTTTTTGCCTTACTATACTATGACTTTTTATGCCTTACTATACTATGACGTTTTTATGACTTTTTTTGCCTTACTATACTATGACTTTTTATGCCTTACTGTACTATGACGTTTTTATGACTTTTTATACCTTAATATATTATGAAGTTTTTATGACTTTTTATGC
>NW_019510155.1:0-957 GCF_002814215.2 Seriola lalandi dorsalis
CTATGACTTTTTATGCCTTACTATACTGTCGTTTTTATGACTTACTATACTATGTCGTTTTTATGACTTTTTGTGCCTTACTATACTATGTCGTTTTTATGACTTTTTATGTTTTACTATATTATGACTATCTATGCCTTAATATACTATGTCTTTTTTATGACTTTTTGTGCCTTACTATACTATGTCGTTTTCATGACTTTTTATGTCTTACTATACTATGACTTTTTATGCCTTACTATACTATGACTTTTTATGCCTTACTATACTGTCGTTTTTATGACTTACTATACTATGTCGTTTTTATGACTTTTTGTGCCTTACTATACTATGTCGTTTTTATGACTTTTTATGTTTTACTATATTTTGACTATTTATGCCTTAATATACTATGTCTTTTTTATGACTTTTTGTGCCTTACTATACTATGTCGTTTTTATGACTTTTTATGTCTTAATATACTACGACATTTTATGCCTTACTATAATGTGCCGTTTTTATGACTTTTTGTGCCTTACTATATTATGACATTTTTATGACTTTTTATGCCTTACTATACTATGACTTTTTATGCCTTACTATACTATGTCGTTTTTACGACTTTTTGTGCCTTACTATACTATGACTTTTTATGCCTTACTATACTATGTCGTTTTTATGCCTTAACTATACTATGTCGTTTTTATGACTTTTTATGCCTCACTTTACTAGGTCGTTTTTATGACTTTTTGTGCCTTACTATACTATGACGTTTTTATGCCTTAATATACTATGTCGTTTTTATGACTTTTTATGCCTTACTATACTATGTCGTTTTTATGACTTTTTGTGCCTTACTATACTATGTTTTTTTATGACTTTTTATGCCTTACTATACTATGTCATTTTTATGACTTTTTATGCCTTACTATACTATGACGTTTTTATGCCTTAATATACTATGTCGTTTTTATGACT
>NW_019510156.1:0-2000 GCF_002814215.2 Seriola lalandi dorsalis
AAGGCATAAAAAGTCATAGTATAGTAAGGCATAAAAAGTCATAGTATAAAAAGTCATAAAAAGTCATAGTATAGTAAGGCATAAAAAGTCATAGTATAGTAAGGCATAAAAAGTCATAGTATAGTAAGGCATAAAAAGTCATAAAAACGTCATAGTATAGTAAGGCATAAAAAGTCATAAAAATATCATGGTATAGTAAGGCTTAAAAAGTCATAGTATAGTAAAGCATAAAAAGTCATAGTATAGTAAGGCATAAAAAGTCATAAAAACGTCATAGTATAATAAGGCATAAAAAGTCATAAAAACATCATAGTATAGTAAAGCATAAAAAGTCATTGTATAGTAAGGCATAAAAAGTCATAGTATAGTAAGGTATAAAAGTCATAAAAACGACAAGATAGTAAGGCATAAAAAGTCATAAAAACTTCAGCGTATAGTAAGGCATAAAAAGTCATAAAAACTTCAGCGTATAGTAAGGCATAAAAAGTCATAAAAACGACATAGTATAATAAGGCATTAAACGTCATAGTATAGTTAGGCATAAAAAGTCATAGTATAAAAAGTCGTAAAAATGCCATAGTATAGTAAGGCATAAAAACGTCATAATATAGTAAGGGAAAAAAGTCATAAAAACGACATAGGATAGTAAGGCATAAAAATTCATAGGATAGTAAGGCATAAAAAGTCACAAAAACGTCATCATATAGTAAGTCATAGTATAGTAAGGCATAAAAAGTCATAAAAATGACATAGGATAGTAAGGCATGAAAAGTCATAGTTTAGTAAGTCATAAAAAGTCATATTATAGTAAGGCATAAAAGTCGTAAAAACGTCATAGTATAGTAAGGCATAAAAAGTCATAGTATAGTAAGGCATAAGAACTCATAAAAACGTCAAAGTATAGTAAGGCATAAAAGCGTCATAATATAGTAAGGGAAAAAAGTCATAAAAACGACATAGGATAGTAAGGCATAAAAATTCATAGGATAGTAAGGCATAAAAAGTCACAAAAACGTCATCATATAGTAAGTCATAGTATAGTAAGGCATAAAAAGTCATAAAAATGACATAGGATAGTAAGGCATGAAAAGTCATAGTTTAGTAAGTCATAAAAAGTCATATTATAGTAAGGCATAAAAAGTCATAAAAACATCATAGTATAGTAAGGCATAAAAAGTGATAGTATAGTAAGGCATAAAAAGTCATAAAAAAGCAATCATATAGTAAGGCATAAAAAGTCACAAAAACGTCATTGTATAGTTAGGCATAAAAAGTCATAAAAACATCAAAGTATAGTAAGGCATAAAAAGTCATAGTTTAGTAAGTCATAAAAAGGAATAAAAACTACATAGGATAGTAAGGCATAAAAACGTCATAGTAAAACGACATAGTATAAAAAGGCATAAAAACTCATAGTATAGTAAGGCATAAAAAGTCATAAAAACGTCATAGTATAGTAAGGTATAAAAGTCATAAAAACGTCATAGTATAGTAAGGCATAAAAAGTCATAAAAACATCATCGTATAGTAAGGCATAAAAAGTCATAAAAAAGAAAGGCATAATAAGGCATTAAACGTCATAGTATAGTTAGGCATAAAAAGTCATAGTATGGTAAGGCATAAAGAGTCATAAGAACATCATAGTATAGTAAGGCATAAAAAGTCATAAAAATATCATGGTATAGTAAGGCATAAAAAGTCATAGTATAAAAAGTCATAAAAACGACATAGTATAGTAAGGCATAAAAACATCATAGTATAGTAAGGCAAAAAAGTCATAAAAACGACATAGTATAGTAAGGCATAAAAACATAGTATAGTAAGGCAAAAAAGTCATAAAAACGACATAGGATAGTAAGGCATAAAATGTCATAGTATAGTAAGGCATGAAAAGTCACAAAAATGTCATCATATAGTAAGGCATAAAAAGTCATAAAAACGTCATAGTATAGTAAGGCATAAAAAGTCATAGTATAGTAAGACATAAAAAGTCATAAAAA
>NW_019510157.1:0-622 GCF_002814215.2 Seriola lalandi dorsalis
CATACTTGTGATGCCACCTATTAGGGATGGGAGAACTTGAGTCTGCACCACTGCAACGGGGTTGATCTCCCGACCTGGGCTTATAATGCAGCCGTCGCACAAGGACCAATGTGCTTGCTCAGGCAGCACATATGAAAAATTGGAATCGATACAGAGAAGATTAGCATGGCCCCTGCGAAAGGATGACACGCAAATTCGTGAAGCGTTTCCACATTTTCATCTGCTGCCGTAGAGCAACTAAAAGTGAGGGTTGCCAGTTACTTGTGTGGACTGACTGCTCTTCCTTGCGAGGCTTTGCAACTGCGAGCAGTATATAGAGCAGGCATGGCCAAATGAGGAACTGGCAAAATGAGGACGGTTGCCTGTTGCTTGTGTGGACTCACTGGTCTTCCTTGTGAGGCTTTGCAACAGGAAACAGTACATAAAACAGGCGTGGCCTAATGAGGAATGGGGACGGTTTCCTGTTGCAGCTGGAAAAATTGTTTTCAGTGTCAGAGATTTTGGTCGTACTGTGTTAGTTAATTTTGTAATCATGTAATTAAGCAGTTAGTATGCTATTATTACAAATGTATAATTGATAAGTGAAGAAATAACTACTCCCATACTTGTGATGCCACCTATT
>NW_019510158.1:0-536 GCF_002814215.2 Seriola lalandi dorsalis
TGGCAAAAAACGTCATATTATAGTAGACCATAAAAATGGCAAAAAACGTCATAGTATAGTATGGCATAAAATTTCAAAAAACGTCATAGTATAATAAGGCATAAAAATGGCAAAAAACGTCATAGTATAGTCAGGCACAAAACGTCACAGTATAGTAAGGCAAATAAATGCCAAAAAAAGTCATATTATAGTATAACATAAAAATGGCAAAAAACGTCATAGTATAGTATGGCATAAAGTTTAAAAAAATGTCATAGTATATTAAGTCATAAAAATGCCAAAAAAATACATATTATAGTAGAGCATAAAAATGGCAAAAGACGTCATAGTATAATAAGGCATAAAAATGGCAAAAAACGTCATAGTATAGTATGGCATAAAATTTCAAAAAATGTCATAGTATATTAAGGCATAAAAATGGCAAAAAACGTCATAGTATAGTCAGGCATAAAACGTCACAGTATAGTAAGGCATAAAAATGCCAAAAAAATACATATTATAGTAGACTATAAAAATGGCAAAAAACGTCATAGTAT
>NW_019510159.1:0-608 GCF_002814215.2 Seriola lalandi dorsalis
TATACTATGACCTTTTTTTGACTTTTCATGCCTTACTATACTATGACGTTTCTGTGACTTTTTATGCCTTACTATACTATGGCATTTTTGTGCCTTACTATAATATGTTGTTTTTTTGACTTTTTATGCCTTACTATACTATGGCGTTTTTGTGCCTTACTATAATATGTCGTTTTTATGACTTTTTATGCCTTACTATACTATGTTGTTTTTTTTACTTTTTATACCTTACTATACTATGACGTTTTTTTGACTTTTTATGCCTTACTATACTATGACTTTTTTGTGACTTTTTATGCCTTACTATACTATGTCGTTTTCATGCCTTACTATACTATGACGTTTCTGTGACTTTTTATGCCTTACTATACTATGACTTTTTGGGCCTTACTATACTATGTCGTTTTTATGCCTTATTATACTATGTCGTTTTTATGCCTTACTATACTATGACTTTTTTGTGACTTTTTATGCCTTACTATACTATGTCGTTTTCATGCCTTACTATACTATGACGTTTCTGTGACTTTTTATGCCTTACTATACTATGGCGTTTTTGTGCCTTACTATAATATGTCGTTTTTTTTACTTTTTATACCATACTATAC
>NW_019510161.1:0-749 GCF_002814215.2 Seriola lalandi dorsalis
TGATTAAAACGACATAGTATAGTAAGGCATAAAAAGTCACAAAAACGACATAGTATAGTAAGGCAAAAAAAGTGATTAAAACGACATAGTATAGCAAGGCATAAAAATTCATAAAAACGACATAGTATAGTAAGGCATAACAAGTCAAAAAAAAAAAGAATATAGCAAGGCATAAAAAGTCACAAAAACGACATAGTATAGTAAGGCAAAAAAAGTCATAAAAACGACAAGTATAATAGGGCATAAAAAGTCATAAAAACGACATAGTATAGTAAGGCAAAAAAAGTGATTAAAACGACATAGTATAATAAGGCATAAAAAGTTTCAAAATTGTCATAGGATAGTAAGGCATAAAAAGTGATTAAAACGACATAGTATAGTAAAGCATAAAAAGTGATTAAAACGACATAGTATAGTAAGGCATAAAAAGTGATTAAAACGACATAGTATAGCAAGGCATAAAAATTCATAAAAACGACACAGTATAATAAGGCATAAAAAGTCACAAAAATGTCATAATATTGTAAGGCATAAAAGCAACATAATATAATAAGGCATTAAACGTCATAAAAACGACAAGGTATAGTAAGGCATAAAAATTCATAAAAACGACATAGTATAGTAAGGCATAAAAAGTCACAAAAACGTCATAATATTGTAAGGCATAAAAATTACGTAGTATAGTAAGGCATTAAAAGGTTTAAAAAGTCATATTATATTAAAGCATAAAAAACGACATAGTATAGTAA
>NW_019510162.1:0-308 GCF_002814215.2 Seriola lalandi dorsalis
AGAGAACAGTCAGAACAGTGAGAGAACAGTCAGAACAGTGAGAGAACAGTCAGAGAGAACAGTCAGAGAGAACAGTCAGAGAACAGTCAGAGAGAACAGTCAGAGAACAGTCAGAACAGTCAGAGAACAGTCAGAGAACAGTCAGAGAACAGTCAGAGAACAGTCAGAGAACAGTCAGAGAGAACAGTCAGAGAACAGTCAGAAAACAGTCAGAGAACAGTCAGAGAGAACAGTGAGAGAACAGTCAGAACAGTGAGAGAACAGTGAGAGAACAGTCAGAGAGAACAGTCAGAACAGTCAGAGAACAG
>NW_019510163.1:0-473 GCF_002814215.2 Seriola lalandi dorsalis
GTATCTGATGTATCTGATGTAAATCTGATGTATCTGATGTATCTGATGTAAATCTAATGTATCTGATGTATCTGATGTATCTGATGTATCTGATGTATCTGATGTAAATCTAATGTATCTGATGTATCTGATGTAAATCTGATGTATCTGATGTATCTGATGTAAATCTAATGTATCTGATGTATCTAATGTATCTGATGTATCTGATGTATCTGATGTATCTGATGTATCTGATGTAAATCTAATGTATCTGATGTATCTGATGTAAATCTGATGTATCTGATGTATCTGATGTAAATCTGATGTATCTGATGTATCTGATGTATCTGATGTAAATCTAATGTATCTGATGTATCTGATGTAAATCTGATGTATCTGATGTATCTGATGTATCTGATGTATCTGATGTATCTGATGTATCTGATGTATCTGATGTAAATCTAATGTATCTGATGTATCTGATGTAAATCTGA
>NW_019510165.1:0-1318 GCF_002814215.2 Seriola lalandi dorsalis
ATGCTCTACTATAATATTACTTTTTTTGGCATTTTTATGCCTTACTATACTGTGACGTTTTGTGCCTGACTATACTATGATGTTTTTTGCCATTTTTATGCCTTATTATACTATGATGTTTTTTTGATATTTTATGCCATACTATACTATGACGTTTTTTGACATTTTTATGCTCTACTATAATATGACTTTTTTTGGCATGTTTTTGCCTTACTATACTGTGACGTTTTGTGCCTGACTATACTATGACGTTTTTTGCCATTTTTATGCCTTATTATACTATGACGTTTTTTGAAATTTTATGCCATACAATACTATGACGTTTTTTGGCATTTTTATGCCTTACTATACTGTGACGTTTTGTGCCTGACTATACTATGACATTTTTTGCCATTTTTATGCTCTACTATACTATGACGTTTTTCGCCATTTTTATGCCTTAGTATACTATGACATTTTTTGAAATTTTATGCCATACTATACTATGACTTTTTTCGCCATTTTTATGCTCTACTATAATATGTATTTTTTTGGCATTTTTATGCCTTACTATACTGTAACGTTTTGTGCCTGACTATACTATGACGTTTTTGCCATTTTTATGCTCTACTAGAATATGACTTTTTTTTGGCATTTTTATGCATTACTATACTGTGATGTTTTGTGCCTGACTATACTATGACGTTTTTGCCATTTTTATGCTCTACTAGAATATGACTTTTTTTTGGCATTTTTATGCCTTATTATACTATGACGTTTTTTGAAATTTTATGCCATACTATACTATGACGTTTTTTGCCATTTTTTTGCCTTACTATACTGTGATGTTTTGTGCCTGACTATACTATGACGTTTTTGCCATTTTTATGCTCTACTAGAATATTACTTTTTTTGGCATTTTTATGCCTTACTATACTGTGACGTTTTGTGCCTGACTATACTATGACGTTTTTTGCCATTTTTATGACTTATTATTCTATGATTTTTTTTTGAAATTTTATGCCATACAATACTATGACGTTTTTTGACATTTCTATGCTCTACTATAATATGACTTTTTTTGGCATTTTTTTGCCTTACTATACTGTGACGTTTTGTGCCTGACTATACTATGACGTTTTTTGCCATTTTTATGCCTTATTATACTATGACGTTTTTTGATGTTTTATGCCATACTATACTATGACGTTTTTGACATTTTTATGCTCTACTAGAATATGACTTTTTTTTGGCATTTTTATGCCTTACTATACTATGACGTTTTTTGAAATTTTATGCCATACAATACTATGATGTTTTTTGCCATTTTTATGCCTTA
>NW_019510166.1:0-1067 GCF_002814215.2 Seriola lalandi dorsalis
AATGGCAAAAAACCTCATAGTATAGTCAGGCACAAAACGTCACATAAGTAAGGCAAAAAAAAGCAAAAAAAATACATATTATAGTAGAGCATAAAAATGGCAAAAAACGTCATAGTATAGTATGGCATAAAATTTCAAAAAACGTCATAGTATAATAAGGCATAAAAATGGCAAAAAATGTCATAGTATAGTCAGGCACAAAACGTCACAGTATAGTAAGGCATAAAAATGCTCAAAAAATTCATATTATAGTAGAGCATAAAAATGGCCAAAAAACGTCATAGTATAGTGTGGCATAAAATTTCAAAAAACGTCATAGTATAATAAGACATAAAAATGGCAAAAAAATTCATATTATAGTAGAGCATAAAAATGGCAAAAAACGTCATAGTATAGTATGGCATAAAATTTCAAAAAACGTCATAGTATAATAAGGCATAAAAATGGCAAAAAACGTCATAGTATAGTAAGGCACAAAACGTCACAGTATAGTAAGGCATAACAATGCAAAAAAAAAGTAATATTATAGTAGAGCATAAAAATGGCAAAAAACGTCATAGTATAGTCAGGCACAAAACGTCACAGTATAGTAAGGCATAAAAATGCCAAAAAAATACATATTATACTAGAGCTTAAAAATGTCAAAAAACGTCATAGTATAGTATGGCATAAAATTTCAAAAAACGTCATAGTATAATAAGGAATAAAAATGGCAAAAAACGTCATATTATAGTAGAGAATAAAAATGGTAAAAAAAGTCATAGTATAGTATGGCATAAAATTTCAAAAAACGTCATAGTATAATAAGGCATAAAAATGGCAAAAAACGTCATAGTATAGTCAGGCACAAAACGTCACAGTATAGTAAGGCATAAAAATGGCAAAAAACGTCATATTATAGTAGAGAATAAAAATGGCAAAAAAAGTCATAGTATAGTATGGCACAAAACGTCACAGTATAGTAAGGCATAAAAATGCCATAAAAGTCATATTATAGCAAAAAACGTCATATTATAGTAGAGAATAAAAATGGCAAAAAACGTCATAGTATAGTATGGCATAAAATT
>NW_019510167.1:0-1240 GCF_002814215.2 Seriola lalandi dorsalis
CTTCACAATGAGAAGGTCATGGGTTCAAACCCTAGTTTGGGGCTTTACTCTCTTATGATGCTTTTTGATATTTTCACACCACAGTATACGATGAATTGTTTTTCCATTTTTATGCCTTACTATACTATAATATTTTATGCCTCACAATACTATGATCTTTTATGATATGTCACGGAGTAGTATACTGATATTTTATATACCTTTCTATACAAGGCGTTCATAATGCAGCAGCATGGTGGTAGAACGGTTAGGACTATTCCCTCACACTGAGAAGGGCAAGGGTTCAAACCCTGGTTTCAGGCTTTTATATACTGTAACATTTTTGCGCTATCCTATTCCCTCACACTGAGAAGGGCAAGGGTTCAAACCCTGGTTTCAGGCTTTTATATACTGTGACATTTTTGCGCCATCCTATACTATGATGTTTTTTGATATTTATATGTCTTACTATACAATTATGTTTTCATGACATGTTATGCCTAATGGACAATCGTTTGTGATATATCATGGATTAGTATGCTAAAATATCCTTAATATCATGCTATACCATGAGCTTGTGATGCAGAAGTATTGTTGTACAATGGTCAGGACTGCTTCCTCACACTGGCAAGGTCATGGGTTCAATCCCTGGTTTGGGGCTTTACTGTCCTATGGTCCTTTATGATATATTTTTTGCCTTACTATACTATGATGTTTTTTGCCATTTTTATACCTTATGATACTGTGATGTTTTTTGGCGTTTAATGCCTTACTATACTGTTACGTTTTGTGCCTGACTATACTATGACGTTTTTTTGTCATTTTTATGCCTTAGTATACTATGATGTTTTTTTGAAATTTTATGCCATACAATACTATGACGTTTTTTGCCATTTTTATGCTCTACTATAATATGACTTTTTTTTGGCATTTTTATGCCTTACTATACTGTGACGTTTTGTGCCTGACTATACTATGACGTTTTTTGCCATTTTTATGCCTTATTATACTATGACGTTTTTTGAAATTTTATGCCATACAATACTACGACGTTTTTTGACATTTTTATGCTCTACTAGAATATGACTTTTTTTGGCATTTTTTTGCCTTACTATACTGTGACGTTTTGTGCCTGACTGTCAGGTTTATACCACCTAAGACATTTAATACTGAAACACAGAAGAGAAAGACAAGGGCGTTATTTCTTACTCGCGAGGAGAACGGACAGAGATTTGCTCAGTTACAATCTCCAAACCCGCTC
>NW_019510168.1:0-1444 GCF_002814215.2 Seriola lalandi dorsalis
CATAGTATAGTAAGGCATAAAAAGTCATAGTATAGTAAGGCATAAAAAGTCATAAAAACGTCATAGTATAGTAAGGCATAGTAAGGCATAAAAAGTCATAGTATAGTAAGGCATAAAAAGTCATAAAAATGTCATAGTATAATAAGGCATAAAAAGTCATAGTATAGTAAGGCATAAAAAGTCATAGTATAGTAAGGCATAAAAAGTCATAAAAACGTCATAGTATAGTAAGGCATAAAAAGTCATAAAAAGTCATAGTATAGTAAGGCATAAAAATGTCATAATATATTAAGGCATAAAAAGTCATAAAAAGTCATAGTATAGTAAGGCATAAAAAGTCATAAAAATGTCATAGTATAGTAAGGCATAAAAAGTCATAAAAATGTCATAGTATAATAAGGCATAAAAACGTCACAGTATAGTAAGACATAAAAAGTCACAGTATAAAAAACGTCATAGTATAGTAAGGCATAAAAAGGCATAAAAACATCATAGTATTGTAAGGAACAAAAAATCATAAAAAAACGTCATAGTATAGAAAGGCATAAAAAGTCATAAAAACGTCATAGTATAGTAAGGCATAAAAAGTCATAGTATAGTAAGGCATAAAAAGTCATAAAAACTCATAGTATAGTAAGGCATAAAAAGTCATATAAAGTCATAAGGCATAAAAAGTCATAAAAATGTCATAGTATAATAAGGCATAAAAAGTCATAAAAACGTCATAGTATAGTTAGGCATAAAAAGTCATAAAAATGTCATAGTATAATAAGGCATAAAAAGTGAAAAAAACGTCATATTAAAGTAAGGTATAAAAAGTCATAGTATAGTGAGGCACAAAATGTCAAAGTATAGTAAGGCAAAAAATGTCATAGTATAGTAAGGCATAAAAAGTCATAAAAACGTCACAGTATAGTAAGGTATTAAAAGTCATAAAAACGTCATAGTATGGTAAGACATAAAAAGTCACAGTATAGTAAGGCATAAAAAGTCATAAAAACTTCATAGTATAGTAAGACATAAAAAGTCACAGTTTAGTAAGGCATAAAAAGTCATAAAAATGTCATAGTATAGCAAGGCATAAAAAGTCACAGTTTAGTAAGACATAAAAAGTCATAAAAACTTCATAGTATAGTAAGACATAAAAAGTAAAAAAAAAGTCATCGTATAGTAAGGCATTAAAGGTCATGAAAACGTCATAGTATAGTAAGGCATAAAAAGTCATAAAAATGTCATAGTATAATAAGGCATAAAAATTCATAAAAACGTCATAGTATAATAAGGCATAAAAAGTCATAAAAACGTCATAGTATAGTAAGACATAAAAAGTAAAAAAAAACGTCATAGTATAATAAGGCATAAAAAGTCATTAAAACGTCATTGTATAGTAAGGCATAAAAAGTCAAAGTATAGTAAGGCATAAAAAGTCATAAAAATGTCATAG
>NW_019510169.1:0-802 GCF_002814215.2 Seriola lalandi dorsalis
CCTGTAAACTATGAAAAAATCCCTGAAAGTGTCAGAAACACAAAAATAATCAAATTTAGAAATGTGAAAAAACAAAAATATTAGAAATCATGACATAAAATCAACAACTATAATCTCATAACTCTGATTCATTATTTAATAAATGTAAACTTTTTTGATTTGCCATGAGTGTTTTTATTCTTTAACCTTTTCCTGCAGAGTTTGACTCCATACGTGACTCTACTGCCTGATTAACATCAGGATAATAATAATAATAATAATAAAACATACAGATTTATGAGTTTTTCTCCTCGTTTCATTTATTTATTTCTGTATTTTTTGCTTTTGTTTCTTAAAAAACGCTTCAGAGCTGGTAACATCGTCTCAGTCAGGTTACTGTGTTTAGTTACTGTGTGTTCAGTTACTGTGTTTAGTTACTGTGTGTTTAGTTACTGTGTGTTTAGTTACTGTGTTTAGTTACTGTGTGTTTAGTTACTGTGTGTTCAGTTACTGTGTTTAGTTACTGTGTGTTTAGTTACTGTGTTTAGTTACTGTGTGTTTAGTTACTGTGTTTAGTTACTGTGTTCAGTTACTGTGTGTTTAGTTACTGTGTTTAGTTACTGTGTGTTTAGTTACTGTGTTCAGTTACTGTGTGTTTAGTTACTGTGTTTAGTTACTGTGTGTTTAGTTACTGTGTTTAGTTACTGTGTGTTTAGTTACTGTGTGTTTAGTTACTGTGTTCAGTTACTGTGTGTTTAGTTACTGTGTGTTTAGTTACTGTGTGTTTAGTTACTGTGTTCAGTTACTGTGTGTTTAGTTACTG
>NW_019510170.1:0-1234 GCF_002814215.2 Seriola lalandi dorsalis
GACCTTCTCAGTGTGAGGGAATAGTCCTAACCATCGCACCACGATGCTGCTGCATTGCAAAGTCATTGTATAGCAAGATATATGAAATATCAGTATACTACTCCTTGAAATATCATAGAACATCATAGTATAGTAAGGCATAAAAATGCCAAAAAAACGTCATTGTATATTAAGGCATAAAAATTACAAAAAAAACGTCATAGTATAGTCAGGCACAAAACGTCACAGTATAGTAAGGCATAAAAATGCCAAAAAAAAGTCATATTCTAGTAGAGCATGAAAATGGCAAAAAAACGTCATAGTATAGTATGGCATAAAATTTCAAAAAATGTCATAGTATAATAAGGCATAAAAATTACAAAAAAAACGTCATAGTATAGTCAGGCACAAAACGTCACAGTATAGTAAGGCATAAAAATGCCAAAAAATGTCATAGTATAATAAGGCATAAAAATGGCAAAAAACGTCATAGTATAGTATGGCATAAAATTTCAAAAAATGTCATAGTATAATAAGGCATAAAAATGACCAAAAAAACGTCATAGTATAGTCAGGCACAAAACGTCACAGTATAGTAAGGCATAAAAATACCCAAAAAAGTCATATTCTAGTAGAGCATAAAAATGCCAAAAAACGTCATAGTATAGTATGGCATAAAATTTCAAAAAAGGTCATAGTATAAGAAGGCATAAAAATGGCAAAAAACGTCATAGTATAGTATGGCATAAAATTTCAAAAAATGTCATAGTATATTAAGGCATAAAAATTACAAAAAAAACGTCATAGTATAGTCAGGCACAAAACGTCACAGTATAGTAAGGCAAACAAATGCCAAAAAAAGTTATATTATAGTAGAGCATGAAAATGGCAAAAAACGTCATAGTATAGTATGGCATAAAATTTCAAAAAATGTCATAGTATACTAAGGCATAAAAATGACAAAAAAAGTCATATTACTTTAATATGACTTTTTTTGGCATTTGTTTGCCTTACTATACTGTGACGTTTTGTGCCTGACTATACTATGACGTTTTTTTTGTCATTTTTATGCCTTGTTATACTATGACGTTTTTTGAAATTTTATGCCATACTATACAATGACGTTTTTTGCCATTTTTATGCCTTGTTATACTATGACGTTTTTTGAAATTTTATGCCATACTATACTATGACGTTTTTTGCCATTTTTATGCTCTACTATAATATGACTTTTTTGGCATTTGTTTGCCTTACT
>NW_019510171.1:0-1228 GCF_002814215.2 Seriola lalandi dorsalis
TAGTAAGGCATAAAAAGTCATAAAAATGTCACAGTATAGTAAGGCATAAAAAGTCATAAAAACGTCATAGTATAGCAAGGCATAAAAGGTCATAAAAACGTCATAGTATAGCAAGGCATAAAAGGTCATAAAAACGTCATAGTATAGCAAGGCATAAAATGTCATAAAAACGTCATAGTATAGTAAGGCATAAAAACGACATAGTATAGTAAGGCATAAAAAGTCATAAAAACAACAAAGTATATTAAGTCATAAAATCATCATAGTATAATAAGGCAAAAAAATATCATAGTATAGTAAGGCATAAAAAGTCATAAAAATTTCATAGTAGAGTAAGGCACAAAAAGTCATAAAAACGTCATAGTATAGTAAGGCATAAAAAGTCATAAAAACGTCATAGTATAGTAAGGCATAAAATGTCATAAAAACATCATAGTACAGTAAGGCATAAAAACGTCATAGTATAGTAAGGCATAAAAAGTCATAAAAACGTCATAGTATAGCAAGGCATAAATGGTCATAAAAACGTCATAGTATAGTAAGGCATAAAAAGTCATAAAAACGTCATAGTATAGTAAGGCATAAAATGTCATAAAAACGTCATAGTATATCAAGGCATAAAAACGTCATAGTATAGTAAGGCTTAAAAACGTCAAAGTATAGTATGGCATAAAAAGTCATAAAAACGCCATAGTATAGCAAGGCATAAAATGTCATAAAAACGTCATAATATAGTAAGTCATAAAAACGTCATAGTATAGTAAGGCATAAAAACGTCATAGTATAGTAAGGCATAAAAAGTCATAAAATGGTCATAGTATAGTAAGGCATAAAAAGTAATAAAAACGTCATAGTATAGCAAGGCATAAAAAATCATAAAAACGTCATAGTATAGCAAGGCATAAAAACGTCATAAAAAAGTCATAGTATAGTAAGGCATAAAGAGTCATAAAAAAGTCATAGTATAGTAAGTCATAAAAACGTCATAGTATAGTAAAGCATAAAAACTCATAAAACGGTGATAGTATAGCAAGGCATAAAAACGTCATAAAAACGTCATAGTATAGTAAGGCATAAAAAGTCACAAAAACGACATAGTATAGTAAGGCATAAAAATGACATAGTATAGTAAGGCATAAAAAGTCATAAAATGGTCATAGTATAGTAAGTCATAAAAACGTCATAGTATAGTAAGTCATGAAAAGTCATAAAAACGTCATAGTATAGC
>NW_019510172.1:0-903 GCF_002814215.2 Seriola lalandi dorsalis
TGACTTTTTATGCCTTACTATACTATGAATTTTTATGCCTTGCTATACTATGACTTTTTATGACTTTTTATGCCTTACTATACTATGACGTTTTTATGACTTTTTATGCCTTCCTATACTATGACTTTTTATGACTTTTTATGCCTTACTATACTATGACGTTTTTATGATGTTTTTATGCCTTACTATATTATGATGTTTTTATGCCTTTCTATACTATGACGTTTTTATGACTTTTTATGCCTTACTATACTATGACGTTTTTATGACTTTTTAGGCCTTGCTATACTATGACTCTTTATGACTTTTTATGCCTTACTATACTATGATGTTTTTATGACTTTTTATGCCTTACTATACTATGACGTTTTTATGACGTTTTTATGGCTCACTATATTATGACGTTTTTATGACTTTTTATGCCTTACTATACTATGACGTTTTTATGACTTTTTATGCCTTACTATATTATGACTTTTTATGCCTTACTATATTATGACTTTTTTATGCCTTACTATATTATGACGTTTTTATGCCTTACTATACTATGAATTTTTATGCCTTACTATATTGTCTTTTTATGCCTTACTATACTATGACGTTTTTATGACTTTTTATGCCTTACTATACTATGTCGTTTTCATTAATTTTTATGCCTTACTATACTATGATGTTTTTATGCCTTACTATACTATGACGTTTTTATGACTTTTTATGCCTTACTATACTATGACTTTTTATGCCTCATTATGCTATGAATATTTATGCCTTACTATACTATGACTTTTTATGCCTCATTATGCTATGAATATTTATGCCTTACTATACTATGACGTTTTCATGACTTTTTATGCCTTACTATACTATGACGTTTTTATGACTTTTTATGCCTTGCTATACTAT
>NW_019510173.1:0-1077 GCF_002814215.2 Seriola lalandi dorsalis
GCTTTGTTGTGACATCACAAAGTTAAGGCTGTGTGCATTTCTCTGTGGACTGAGGCTCTGATACTTTCACAGCTAGACCTGATCTATAATCACACTACACATGGACACAGACCTTTACACTGGATCAAACCACTGTGACTGTTTGTGAGTGGTCAACGCCACCATCCATTCACACGTCACAAGGAGAGAACTGAACCTTGCCAAAAAAAGTCATATTATAGTAGGGCATAAAAATGACAAAAAACGTCACAGTATACTAAGGCATAAAAATGGCAAAAAACGTCACAGTATACTAAGGCATAAAATGGCAAAAAACGTCACAGTATACTAAGGCATAAAAATGGCAAAAAACGTCACAGTATACTAAGGCATAAAAATGGCAAAAAACGTCATAGTATTGTATGGCCTAAAATTTCAAAAAACGTCATAGTATAATAAGGCATAAAAATGCCAAAAAACGTCATAGTATACTAAGGCATAAAAATGGCAAAAAACGTCATAGTATTGTATGGCCTAAAATTTCAAAAAACGTCATAGTATACTAAGGCATAAAATGGCAAAAAACGTCATAGTATTGTAGAGCATAAAAATGCCAAAAAACGTCACAGTATAGTAAGGCATAAAAATGCCAAAAAAATACATATTATAGTAGAGCATAAAAATGTCAAAAAATTTCATAGTATAGTATGGCATAAAATTTCAAAAAAACATCATAGTATACTAAGGCATAAAAATGACAAAAAACGTCATAGTATTGTAGAGCATAAAAATGGCAAAAAACGTCACAGTATACTAAGGCATAAAAATGCCAAAAAACGTCACAGTATAGTAAGGCATAAAAATGCCAAAAAAATACATATTATAGTAGAGCATAAAAATGTCAAAAAATTTCATAGTATAGTATGGCATAAAATTTCAAAAAAACATCATAGTATACTAAGGCATAAAAATGGCAAAAAACGTCACAGTATAGTAAGGCATAAAAATGACAAAAAACGTCATAGTATTGTAGAGCATAAAAATGGCAAAAAACGTCATAGTATAATAAGGCATAAAAATGGCAAAAAACGTCATAGT
>NW_019510174.1:0-901 GCF_002814215.2 Seriola lalandi dorsalis
TCATAGTATAGTAAGGCATATAAACGTCATAGTATAGTGAGGCTAAAAAATGTCAAAAAACGTCATAATATAGTATGGCAAAAAAATATCAAAACACGTCATAGTATAGCATGGCAAAAAAATGTCAAAAAACGTCATAGTATAGTAAGGCAAAAAAAAGTCAAACAACGTCATAGTAAAGTATGACAAAAAAATTTCAAAAAACGTCATAGTATAGTATGGCAAAAAAAGGGCAAAAAACGTCATAGTATAGTAAGGCAAAAAAAATGGCAAAAAACCTCATAGTATAGTAAGGCATATAAACGTCATAGTATAGTGAGGCAAAAAAATGTCAAAAAACGTCATAGTATAGTATGGCAAAAAAATTTAAAAAAACGTCATAGTATAGTATGGCAAAAAAATATCAAAACACGTCATAGTATAGCATGGCAAAAAAATGTCAAAAAACGTCATAGTATAGTAAGGCAAAAAAAAGTCAAAACACGTCATAGTATAGCATGGCAAAAAAATGTCAAAAAACGTCATAGTATAGTAAGGCAAAAAAAAGTCAAAAAACGTCATAGTAAAGTATGACAAAAAATTTTCAAAAAACGTCATAGTATAGTAAGGCAAAAAAATGTCAAAAAACGTCATAGTATAGTATGGCAAAAAAATGTCAAAAAAACGTCATAGTATAGTAAGGCAAAAAAAATGGCAAAAAACCTCATAGTATAGTAAGGCATATAAACGTCATAGTATAGTGAGGCTAAAAAATGTCAAAAAACGTCATAGTATAGTATGGCAAAAAAATTTCAAAAAACGTCATAGTATAGTATGGCAAAAAAATATCAAAACACGTCATAGTATAGCATGGCAAAAAAATGTCAAAAAACGTCATAGTATAGTATGGCAAAAAAATATC
>NW_019510175.1:0-913 GCF_002814215.2 Seriola lalandi dorsalis
ACTATGACGTTTTTTGACATTTTTATGCTCTACTATAATATGTATTTTTTGGCATTTTTATGCCTTATTATACTGTGATGTTTTGTGCCTGACTATACTATGACGTTTTTTTGCCATTTTTATGCCTTATTATACTATGATGTTTTTTTGAAATTTTATGCCATACTATACTATGACGTTTTTTGCCATTTTTATGCCCTACTATAATATGTATTTTTTTGGCATTTTTATGGCTTACTATACTGTGACGTTTTGTGCCTGACTATACTGACGTTTTTTTGCCATTTTTATGCCTTGTTATACTATGACGTTTTTTGAAATGTTATGCCATACTATACTATGACGTTTTTTGCCATTTTTATGCTCTACTATAATATGACTTTTTTTGGCTTTTTTTTGCCTTACTATACTGTGACGTTTTGTGCCATGACGTTTTTTGCCGTTTTTATGCCTTATTATACTTTGATGTTTTTTTGAAATTTTATGCCATACTATACTATGACGTTTTTTGCCATTTTTATGCTCTACTATACTATGACGTTTTTTGCCAATATTATGCCTTACTATACTGTGACGTTTTGTGTCTGACTATACTATGACGTTTTTTTGTCATTTTTATGCCTTATTATACTATGATGTTTTTTTGAAATTTTATGCCATACTACACAATGACGTTTTTTGACATTTTCATGCTTTACTATAATATGTATTTTTTTGGCATTTTTATGCCTTACTATACTGTGACGTTTTGTGCCTGACTATACTATGACGTTTTTTTGGCATTTTTATGCCTTATTATACTATGACGTTTTTTGAAATTTTATGCCATACTATACTATGACGTTTTTTGCCATTTTTATGCTCTACTATAATATGTATTTTTTGGCATTTTTATGCCTTACTATACTGTGAC
>NW_019510176.1:0-950 GCF_002814215.2 Seriola lalandi dorsalis
CACTGAGACTATATGTCCACACTGAGACTATATGTCCTCACTGAGACTATATGTCCTCACTGAGACTGTGTCCTCACTGAGACTGTGTGTCCTCACTGAGACTATATGTCCTCACTGAGACTATATGTCCTCACTGAGACTGTGTCCTCACTGAGACTGTGTCCTCACTGAGACTGTGTCTTCACTGAGACTGTGTGTCCTCACTGAGACTGTGTCTTCACTGAGACTGTGTCCTCACTGAGACTGTGTCCTCACTGAGACTGTGTGTCCTCACTGAGACTGTGTGTCCTCACTGAGACTGTGTCCTCACTGAGACTATATGTCCTCACTGAGACTGTGTCCTCACTGAGACTGTGTCCTCACTGAGACTTTGTGTCCTCACTGAGACTATATGTCCTCACTGAGACTGTGTCCTCACTGAGACTGTGTCCTCACTGAGACTGTGTCCTCACTGAGACTATGTGTCCTCACTGAGACTGTGTCCTCACTGAGACTGTGTGTCCTCACTGAGACTATATGTCCACACTGAGACTATATGTCCTCACTGAGACTATATGTCCTCACTGAGACTGTGTCCTCACTGAGACTGTGTCCTCACTGAGACTGTGTGTCCTCACTGAGACTGTGTCCTCACTGAGACTATATGTCCTCACTGAGACTGTGTTCTCACTGAGACTATATGTCCTCACTGAGACTGTGTCCTCACTGAGACTGTGTGTCCTCACTGAGACTGTGTCCTCACTGAGACTATATGTCCTCACTGAGACTGTGTCTTCACTGAGACTATATGTCCTCACTGAGACTGTGTCCTCACTGAGACTGTGTGTCCTCACTGAGACTGTGTCCTCACTGAGACTGTGTCCTCACTGAGACTGTGTGTCCTCACTGAGACTATATGTCCTCACTGAGACTGTGTCCTCACTGAGACTGTGTCCTCACTGAGACTGTGT
>NW_019510177.1:0-970 GCF_002814215.2 Seriola lalandi dorsalis
GTCATAGTATAGTAACGCATAAAAAGTAATAAAAACGACAGTATAGTAAGGCATAAAAAGTCATAGTATAGTAACGCATAAAAAGTCATAAAAACGACAGTATAGTAAGGCATAAAAAGTCATAGCATAGTAAGTCATTGAATAGTAAGGCATAAAAAAGTCAGAATAGTAAGGCATAAAAAAGTCATAGTATAGTAAGGCATAAAAAAGTCATAGGCATAAAAAGGCATAAGGCATAAAAAAGTCATAGAATAGAAAGGCATAAAAAAAGTCATAGGCATAAAAAGGCATAAGGCATAAGGCATAAAAACGTCATAGTATAGTAAGGCATAAAAAAGTCATAGTATTGTAAGGCATAAAAAGTCATAAAAAAGTCATAGTATAGTAAGGCATAAAAAACATAAAAAAGTCATAGTATAGTAACGCATAAAAAGTCATAAAAACGACAGTATAGTAAGGCATAAAAAGTCATTGTATAGTAAGGCATAAAAAGTCATAGTATAGTAAGGCATAAAAAGTCATAAAAACGACAGTATAGTAAGGCATAAACAGTCATAGTATAGTAAGGCATAAAAAGTCATAAAAACGTCATAGTATAGTAAGGCATTAAAAGTCATAGTATTGTAAGGCATAAATGGTCATAAAAAAGTCATAGTATAGTAAGGCATAAAAAGACATAAAAAAGTCATAGTATAGTAACGCATAAAAAGTCATAAAAACGACAGTATAGTAAGGCATAAAAAGTCATAGTATAGTAAGGCATAAAAAAGTCATAGGCATAAAAAAGTCATAGAATAATAAGGCATAAAAAAGTCATAGTATAGTAAGGTATAAAAAAGTAATCGAATAGTAAGGCATAAAAAAGTCATAGTATAGTAAGGCATAAAAAGTCATAAAAACGACATAGTATAGTTAGGCATAAAAAGTCATAAAAACGACATAGTATAGTAAGGCATAAAAAGTCATAAAA
>NW_019510178.1:0-825 GCF_002814215.2 Seriola lalandi dorsalis
TTACTATACTATGACTTTTTATGCCTTACTATACTATGATTTTTTTGTGACTTTTTATGCCTTACTATACAATGACTTTTTATGCCTTACTATACTATGACTTTTTATGCCTTACTATACTATGACGTTTTTGTGACTTTTTATCCCTTACTATACTATGACTTTTTATGCCTTACTATACTATGACGTTTTTGTGACTTTTTATGCCTTTCTATACTATGACTTTTTTATGACTTTTTATGCCTTACTATACTATGACTTTTTATGCCTTACTATACTATGACGTTTTTGTGACTTTTTATGCCTTACTATACTATGACGATTTTGTGACTTTTTATGCCTCACAATACTCTGACCTTTTTATGACTTTTTATGCCTTACTATACTATGACTTTTTATGCCTTACTATACTATGACGTTTTTGTGACTTTTTATGACTTACTATACAAAGACTTTTTATGGCTTACTATACTATGACTTTTTATGCCTTACTATACTATGACGTTTTTGTGACTTTTTATGCCTTACTATACTATGATTTTTTTGTGACTTTTTATGCCTTACTATACTATGACTTTTTATGCCTTACTATATTATGACGTTTTTTTGACTTTTTATGCCTTACTATACTATGACTTTTTTCTGACTTTTTATGCCTTACTATACTATGACTTTTAATGCCTTACTATACTATGACGTTTTTGTGACTTTTTATGCCTTACTATACTATGACTTTTTATGCCTTACTATACTATGACGTTTTTGTGACTTTTTATGCCTTACTATACTATGATTTTTTTGTGACTTTTTATGCCTTACTATACT
>NW_019510179.1:0-993 GCF_002814215.2 Seriola lalandi dorsalis
GTGTTACTGTGTGTGTTACTGTGTGTGTTACTGTGTTACTGTGTTACTGTGTGTGTTACTGTGTGTGTTACTGTGTTACTGTGTTACTGTGTTACTGTGTGTGTTACTGTGTTACTGTGTTACTGTGTTACTGTGTTACTGTGTGTGTTACTGTGTTACTGTGTGTTACTGTGTGTGTTACTGTGTTACTGTGTAACTGTGTGTGTTACTGTGTTACTGTGTTACTGTGTGTGTTACTGTGTTACTGTGTGTGTTACTGTGTTACTGTGTGTGTTACTGTGTTACTGTGTGTGTTACTGTGTTACTGTGTAACTGTGTGTGTTACTGTGTAACTGTGTGTGTAACTGTGTGTGTTACTGTGTGTGTTACTGTGTGTGTTACTGTGTTACTGTGTGTGTTACTGAGTGTGTTACTGAGTGTGTTACTGAGTGTGTTACTGAGTGTGTTACTGAGTGTGTGTGTTACTGTGTGTGTTACTGTGTGTGTTACTGTGTGTGTTACTGTGTTACTGAGTGTGTTACTGTGTGTGTTACTGAGTGTGTCAATGTGTGTGTTACTGAGTGTGTCACTGTGTGTGTGTCACTGTGTGTGTGTTACTGAGTTTGTCACTGTGTGTGTCACTGTGTGTGTGTTACTGAGTGTGTCACTGTGTGTGTGTCACTGTGTGTGTGTTACTGAGTGTGTTACTGAGTGTGTCACTGTGTGTGTGTTACTGAGTGTGTTACTGAGTGTGTCACTGTGTGTGTCACTGTGTGTGTGTTACTGAGTGTGTCACTGTGTGTGTCACTGTGTGTGTTACTGAGTGTGTTACTGAGTGTGTCACTGTGTGTGTTACTGTGTGTGTGTGTGTGTGTGTTACTGTGTTACTGTGTGTGTTACTGTGTGTGTTACTGTGTGTGTTACTGTGTGTGTTGTACTGTGTTACTGTGTGTGTTACTGTGTGTGTTACTGTGTGTGTGTGTGTGTTACTGTGTGTGTTACTGAGTGTGTTAC
>NW_019510180.1:0-1068 GCF_002814215.2 Seriola lalandi dorsalis
GTCATAGTATAGTAAGGCAAAAAAATCTTAGTACAGTAAGGTAAAAAAAATGACAAAAAATGTCATCCTATAGTAAGGCATAAAAACGCCAAAAAACGTCACAGTATAGTAAGGCATAAAAGTCATGGTATAGTAAGGCAAAAAAAGTCATAGTATAGTAAGGCAAAAAAAGCCAAAAAATGTCATCCTATAGTAAGGCATAAAAACGCCAAAAAACGTCACAGTATAGTAAGGCATAAAAGTCATGGTATAGTAAGGCATAAAAAGTCATAGTATAGTAAGGCAAAAAAAAAGACAAAAAACGTCACAGTATAGTAAGGCATAAAAAGTCATAGTATAGTAAGGTAAAAAATAGTCTTATTATAGTAAGGCAAAAAAACGCCAAAATACGTCACAGTATAGTAAGGCATAAAAAGTCATAGTATAATAAGGCAAAAAAAGTCATAGTATAGTAAGTCAAAAAAAAAGAGAAAAAACCTCATAGTATAGTAAGGCATAAAAGTCATGGTATAGTAAGGCAAAAAAAGTCATAGTATAGTAAGGCAAAAAAAGCCAAAAAAAGTCATAGTATAGTAAGGCAAAAAAAGTCATAGTATAGTAAGGCAAAAAAAATGACAAAAAAAGTCATAGTATAGTAAGGCAAAAAAAGCCAAAAAACGTCACAGTATAGTAAGGCATAAAAAGTCATAGTATAGTAAGGCATAAAAAGTCACAGTATAGTAAGGCAAGAAAAAAGTCATAGTATAGTAAGGCAAAAAAAGTCATAGTATAGTAAGGCAAAAAAAAAGACAAAAAACGTCACAGTATATTAAGTCATAAAAAGTCATAGTATAGTAAGGCAAAAAAAAAGACAAAAAACGTCACAGTATAGTAAGGCATAAAAAGTCATAGTATAGTAAGGTAAAAAAAAGTCATATTATAGTAAGGCAAAAAAACGCCAAAATACGTCACAGTATAGTAAGGCATAAAAAGTCATAGTATAGTAAGGCAAAAAAAGTCATAGTATAGTAAGTCAAAAAAAAAGAGAAAAAACCTCATAGTATAGTAAGGCATAAAAAGTCATAGTAT
>NW_019510181.1:0-1227 GCF_002814215.2 Seriola lalandi dorsalis
TAAAAATGTCATATTATAATAAGGCATACAAATGTCATAGTATAGTAAGGCATAAAATGTCATAAAAAGTCATAGTATAGTAAGGCATAAAAATGTCATATTATAATAAGGCATAAAATGTCAAAAAAATGTCATAGTATAATAAGGCATAAAAATGTCATAGTATAATAAGGCATAAAATGTCAAAAGAATGTCATAGTATAATAAGGCATAAAAATGTCATAGTATAGTAAGGCAAAAAATTACATAAAAATGTCATAGTATAATAAGGCATAAAAATGTCATAGTATAATAAGGCATAAAATGTCATAAAAATGTCATAGTATAATAAGGCATAAAAATGTCATAGTATAGTAAGGCAAAAAATTACATAAAAATGTCATAGTATAATAAGGCATAAAAATGTCATAGCATAATAAGGCATAAAATGTCATAAAAATGTCATAGTATAATAAGGCATAAAAATGTCATAGTATAGTAAGGCATAAAATGTCATAAAAATGTCATAGTATAATAAGGCAAAAAATTACATAAAAATGTCATAGTATAATAAGGCATAAAATGTCATAAAAATGTCATAGTATAATAAGGCATAAAAATGTCATAGTATAGTAAGGCAAAAAATTACATAAAAATGTCATAGTATAATAAGGCATAAAAATGTCATAAAAAATGTCATAGTATAATAAGGCATAAAAATGTCATAGTATAATACGGCATAAAATGTCAAAAAATAGTAAGGCATAAAAATGTCATAGTATAATAAGGCATCAAATGTCATAAAACATCATAGTATAATAAGGCATAAAAATGTCATAGTATAATAAGGCATAAAATGTCATAAAAATGTCATAGTATAATAAGGCATAAAAATGTCATAGTATAGTAAGGCATAAAAATGTCATAAAAATGTCATAGTATATTAAGGCAAAAAATTACATAAAAATGTCATAGTATAATAAGGCATAAAAATGTCATAGTATAGTAAGGCATAAAATGTCATAAAAAGTCATAGTATAATAAGGCATAAAATGTCATAAAAATGTCATCGTATAATAAGGCATAAAAATGTCATAGTATAGTAAGGCATAAAATGTCATAAAAATGTCATAGTATATTAAGGCATAAAAATGTCATAGTATAATAAGGCATAAAATGTCATAAAAATGTCATAGTATAATAAGGCATAAAAATGTCATAGTATAATAAGGCATAAAAATGTCATAG
>NW_019510182.1:0-1334 GCF_002814215.2 Seriola lalandi dorsalis
AAAAACGTCATAGCATAGTAAGGCATATAAAGTCATAGTATAGTAAGGCATAAAAAGTCATAAAAACGACATGGTATTGTAAGGCATATAAAGTCATAGTATAGTAAGGCATAAAATGTCATAGTATAGTAAGGCATAAAAAGTCATAAAAACGTCATAGCATAGTAAGGCATATAAAGTCATAGTATAGTAAGGCATAAAAAGTCATAAAAACGACATGGTATTGTAAGGCATATAAAGTCATAGTATAGTAAGGCATAAAATGTCATAGTATAGTAAGGCATAAAAAGTCATAGTATAGTAAGGCATAAAAAGTCATAGTATAGTAAGGCATAAAAAGTCATTAAAACATCATTGTATAGTAAGGCATAAAAAGTCATAAAAACGACATGGTATTGTAAGGCATATAAAGTCATAGTATAGTAAGGCATATAAAGTCATAGTATAGTAAGGCATAAAAAGTCATAAAAACATCATAGTATAGTAAGGCTAAAAAAGTCATAAAAACGTCATAGTATAGTAAGGCATATAAAGTCATAGTATAGTAAGGCATAAAAAGTCATAAAAACGTCATAGTTTAGTAATGCATTAAAAAGTCATAAAAACGTCATAGTATAGTAAGGCATAAAAAGTGATAGTATAGTAAGGCATAAAATGTCATAGTATAGTAAGGCATAAAAAGTCATAAAAACGTCACAGTATAGTAAGGCATATAAAATCATAGTATAGTAAGGCATAGAAAGTCATAAAAACGACATAGTATAGTAAGGCATAAAAAGTCACAAAAACGTCATAGTATAGTAAGGCATATAACGTCATAGTATAGTAAGGAATAAAAAGTCATAACAATGTCATAGTATAGTAAGGCATAGAAAGTCATAAAAACGACATAGTATAGTAAGGCATAAAAAGTCATAAAAAGTCATAGTATAGTAAGGCATATAACGTCATAGTATAGTAAGGCATAAAAAGTCATAAAAAGTCATAGTATAGTAAGGCATAAAAACGTCATAGTATAGTAAGGAATAAAAAGTCATAAAAACGACATAGTATAGCAAGGCATATAAAGTCATAGTATAGTAAGGAATAAAAAGTCATAAAAACGACATAGTATAGCAAGGCATATAAAGTCATTGTATAGTAAGGCATAAAACGTCATAAAAATGTCATAGTATAGTAAGGCATAAAAAGGCATATAAAGTCATAGTATAGTATGGCATAAAAAGTCATAAAAAGGACATAGTATAGTAAGGCATAAAATGTCATAGTATAGTAAGGCATAAAAAGTCATAAAAACGTCATAGTATAGTAAGGCATATAAAGTCATAGTATAG
>NW_019510183.1:0-840 GCF_002814215.2 Seriola lalandi dorsalis
AGACACAACAACTACTACACAACAACAGACACAACAACTACTACACACAACAGACACAACAACTACTACACAACAACAGACACAACAACTACTACACAACAACAGACACAACAACTACTACACAACAACAGACACAACAACTACTACACAACAACAGACACAACAACTACTACACAACAACAGACACACAACAGACACACAACAGACACACAACAGACACACAACAGACACACAACAGACACACGACAGACACACAACAGACACACAACTGACACAACAACTACTACACAACAACAGACACACAACAGACACACGACAGACACACAACAGACACAACAACAGACACAACAACAGACACAACAACTACTACACAACAACAGACACACAACAGACACACAACAGACACAACAACAGACACACAACAGACACACAACAGACACAACAACAACTACACAACAACAGACACACAACAGACACAACAACAACTACACAACAACAGACACACAACAGACACAACAACTACTACACAACAACAGACACAACAACTACTACACAACAACAGACACACAACAGACACAACAACTACACAACAACAGACACAACAACAGACACAACAACTACACAACAACAGACACACAACAGACACACAACAGACACACAACAGACACACAACAGACACACAACAGACACAACAACTACTACACAACAACAGACACACAACAGACACACAACAGACACAACAACTACTACACAACAACAGACACACAACAGACACACAACAGACACAACAACTACTACACAACAACAGACACAACAACTACTACACAACAACAGACACAC
>NW_019510184.1:0-998 GCF_002814215.2 Seriola lalandi dorsalis
ATTTTTATGCCTTACTATACTGTGACGTTTTGTGCCTGACTATACTATGACGTTTTTTGCCATTTTTATGCCTTACTATACTGTGAAGTTTTGTGCCTGACTATACTATGACGTTTTTTGCCATTTTTATGCCTTACTATACTGTGAAGTTTTGTGCCTGACTATACTATGAGGTTTTTTTGTCATTTTTATGCCTTATAATACTATGATGTTTTTTTGAAATTTTATGCCATACAATTCTATGACGTTTTTTGACATTTTTATGCCTTATTATACTATGACGTTTTTTGACATTTTTATGCTCTACTATAATATGTATTTTTTTGGCATTTCTATGCCTTACTATACTGTGAAGTTTTGTGCCTGACTATACTATGACGTTTTTTTGTTATTTTTATGCCTTATTATGCTATGATGTTTTTTTTGAAATTTTATGCCATACAATATGACGTTTTTTGACATTTTTATTCCTTATTATACTATGACGTTTTTTTTGACATTTTTATGCCTTATTATACTATGATGTTTTTTTTAAATTTTATGCCATACAATACTATGACGTTTTTTATGCTCTACTATAATATGTATTTTTTTGGCATTTTTATGCCTTACTATACTGTGACGTTTTTTTGACATTTTTATGCCTTATTATACTATGACGTTTTTTGAAATTTTATGCAATACAATACTATGACGTTTTTTGACATTTTTATGCTCTACTATAATATGTATTTTTTTGGCATTTTTATGCCTTACTATACTGTGACGTTTTGTGCCTGACTATACTATGACGTTTTTTGCCATTTTTATGCCTTACTATACTGTGAAGTTTTGTGCCTGGGTATACTATGACGTTTTTTTGTCATTTTTATGCCTTAGTATACTATGACGTTTTTTTGTCATTTTTATGCCTTATTATACTATGATGTTTTTTTGAAATTTTATGCCATACAATACTATGAAGTTTTTTTGCCATTTTTATGCTCTACTATAATATG
>NW_019510185.1:0-706 GCF_002814215.2 Seriola lalandi dorsalis
TCCTCTCTCCACTCTCCTCTCTCCTCTCTCCAGTCTCCTCTCTCCACTCTCCTCTCTCCACTCTCCTCTCTCCAGTCTCCTCTCTCCTCTCTCCTCTCTCCACTCTCCTCTCTCCAGTCTCCTCTCTCCAGTCTCCTTTCTCCAGTCTCCTCTCTCCTCTCTCCAGTCTCCTCTCTCCAGTCTCCTCTCTCCTCTCTCCTCTCTCCAGTCTCCTCTCTCCTCTCTCCACTCTCCTCTCTCCTCTCTCCACTCTCCTCTCTCCAGTCTCCTCTCTCCTCTCTCCTCTCTCCTCTCTCCAGTCTCCTCTCTCCTCTCTCGACTCTCCTCTCTCCTCTCTCCTGTCTCCTCTCTCCTGTCTCCTCTCTCCTGTCTTCTCTCTCCTCTCTCCTCTCTCCAGTCTCCTCTCTCGACTCTTCTCTCTCCTCTCTCCTGTCTTCTCTCTCCTCTCTCCTCTCTCCAGTCTCCTCTCTCGACTCTTCTCTCTCCTCTCTCCTGTCTCCTCTCTCCTGTCTCCTCTCTCCTGTCTCCTCTCTCCTGTCTTCTCTCTCCAGTCTCCTCTCTCCTCTCTCCTCTCTCGACTCTCCTCTCTCCTCTCTCCAGTCTCCTCTCTCCTCTCTCCACTCTCCTCTCTCCTCTCTCCTCTCTCCTCTCTCCTCTCTCCACTCTCCTCTCTCCTCTCTCCTCTCTCCCCTCTCCTCTCTCCAGT
>NW_019510186.1:0-651 GCF_002814215.2 Seriola lalandi dorsalis
TTTATGACTTTTTATGCCTTACTATACTATGACTTTTTTATGACTTTTTATGACTTTTTATGCCTTACTATACTGTGACTTTTCATGCCTTACTATACTGTGACTTTTCATGCCTTACTATACTATGACGATTTTATGACTTTTTATGCCTTACTATACTATGACATTTTTATGAGTTTTTATGACTTTTCATGCCTTACTATACTATGACGTTTTTATAACTTTTTATGCCTTGCTATACTATGACGATTTTATGACTTTTTATGCCTTACTATACTATGACTTTTCATGCCTTACTATACTGTGACTTTTCATGCCGTACTATACTATGTCATTTTTATGACTTTTTATGCCTTACTATACTATGTCGTTTTTATGACTTTTTATGCCTTGCTATACTATGACTTTTCATGCCTTACTATACTATGACGATTTTATGACTTTTTATGCCTTACAATACTATGACTTTTTTATGACTTTTTATGCCTTACTATACTATGACTTTTTTATGACTTTTTATGCCTTACTATACTATGACTTTTTTATGACTTTTTATGCCTTACTATACTGTGACTCTTTATGCCTTACTATACTATGACTTTTTATGCCTTACTATACTATGACTTTTTTATGACTTTTTATGCCTTGCTA
>NW_019510187.1:0-694 GCF_002814215.2 Seriola lalandi dorsalis
TAAAAAGTCATAGTATAGTAAGGCATAAAAAGCCATAAAAACATCATAGTATAGTAAGGCATAAAAAGTCATGAAAAAGTCATAGTATAGTAAGGCATAAAAAGTCATAAAAACATCATAGTATAGTAAGGCATAAAAAGTCATAGTATAGTAAGGCATAAAAAGCCATAAAAACGTCATAGTAATGTATAAATAGTCATAGTATAGTAAGGCATAAAAAGTCATAAAAACAACATAGTATAGTAAGGCATAAAAAGTCATACTATAGTAAGGCATAAAAAGCCATAAAAACATCATAGTATAGTAAAGCATAAAAAGTCATAGTATAGTAAGGCATAAAAAGCCATAAAAACATCATAGTATAGTAAGGCATAAAAAGTCATAGTATAGTAAGGCATTAAAAGTCATAAAAACGACATAGTATAGTAAGGCATAAAAAGTCGTAAAAATGACATAGTATAGTAAGGCATAAAAACGTCATAAAAACGTCATAGTATAGTAATGTATAAATAGTCATAGTATAGTAAGGCATAAAAAGTCGTAAAAATGACATAGTATAGTAAGGCATAAAAAGTCATAAAAACGACATAGTATAGTAAGGCATAAAAAGTCATAAAAACGACATAGTATAGTAAGGCATAAAAAGTAATAGTATAGTAAGGCATAAAAAGTCATAAAAATGTCATAGTATAGT
>NW_019510188.1:0-558 GCF_002814215.2 Seriola lalandi dorsalis
TGTGTGTGTTCAGGTCTAATGTGTGTGTTCAGGTGTGATGTGTGTGTTCAGTTCTGATGTGTGTGTTCAGGTCTAATGTGTGTGTTCAGGTGTGATGTGTGTGTTCAGGTCTAATGTGTGTGTTCAGGTGTGATGTATGTGTTCAGGTGTGATGTGTGTGTTCAGGTCTAATGTGTGTGTTCAGGTGTGATGAGTTTGTTCAGGTGTGATGTGTGTGTTCAGTTCTGATGTGTGTGTTCGGGTCTGATGTGTGTGTTCAGGTCTAATGTGTGTGTTCAGGTGTGATGTGTGTGTTCAGTTCTGATGTGTGTGTTCAGGTCTAATGTGTGTGTTCAGGTCTAATGTGTGTGTTCAGGTCTAATGTGTGTGTTCAGGTGTGATGTGTGTGTTCAGTTCTGATGTGTGTGTTCAGGTCTAATGTGTGTGTTCAGGTGTGATGTGTGTGTTCAGATCTAATGTGTGTGTTCAGGTGTGATGTGTGTGTTCAGTTCTGATGTGTGTGTTCAGGTCTAATGTGTGTGTTCAGGTCTAATATGTGTGTTCAGTTCTGATGTGTGT
>NW_019510189.1:0-983 GCF_002814215.2 Seriola lalandi dorsalis
AGTATTGTAAGGCATAAAAAGTCAAAAAAAAGTCATAGTATAGTAAGGCATAAAAAGCAAAAAAAAAAAGTCACAGTATTGTAAGGCATAAAAAGTAAAAAAAAAAAGTCATAGTATATTAAGGCAAAAAAAAGTCATAGTATAGTAAGGCATAAAAAGTAAAAAAAAAGTCATAGTATAGTAAGGCAAAAAAAGTCATAGTATAGTAGGGCATAAATACTCATAGTATAGTAAGGCAAAAAAAGTCATAGTATAGTAAGGCAAAAAAAAGTCATAGTATAGTAAGGCATAAAAAGCAAAAAAAAAAAGTCAGTATTGTAAGGCATAAAAAGTAAAAAAAAAGTCATAGTATAGTAGGGCATAAATAGTCATAGTATAGTAGGGCATAAATAGTCATAGTATAGTAAGGCAAAAAAAAGTCATAGTATAGTAGGGCATAAATAGTCATAGTATAGTAAGGCAAAAAAAGCAAAAAAAAAAAAGTCACAGTATTGTAAGGCATAAAAAGTAAAAAAAAAAGTCATAGTATAGTAAGGCAAAAAAAAGTCATAGTATAGTAGGGCATAAAAAGTCAAAAAAAAGTCATAGTATAGTAAGGCATAAAAAGCAAAAAAAAAAGTCACAGTATTGTAAGGCATAAAAAGTAAAAAAAAAAAGTCATAGTATAGTAAGGCAAAAAAAAGTCATAGTATAGTAAGGCATAAAAAGTCAAAAAAAAGTCATAGTATAGTAAGGCAAAAAAAGTCATAGTATAGTAGGGCATAAATACTCATAGTATAGTAAGGCAAAAAAAGTCATAGTATAGTAAGGCAAAAAAAAGTCATAGTATAGTAAGGCATAAAAAGCAAAAAAAAAAAGTCACAGTATTGTAAGGCATAAAAAGTAAAAAAAAAGTCATAGTATAGTAAGGCAAAAAAAAGTCATAGTATAGTAGGGCATAAATAGTCATAGTATAGTAGGGCATAAATAGTCATAGTATAGTA
>NW_019510190.1:0-911 GCF_002814215.2 Seriola lalandi dorsalis
ATAGTAAGGCTTAAAAAGTCATAAAAAAGTCATAGTATAGTAAGGCATAAAAACGACATAGTATAGTAAGGCATAAAAAGGACATAGTATAGTAAGGCAAAAAAAGTCATAAAAAAGTCATAGTATAGTAAGGCATAAAAAGTACATAGTATAGTAAGTCATAAAAAGGACATAGTATAGTAAGGCATAAAAAGGACATAGTATAGTAAGGCATAAAAAGTCATAAAAAAGTCATAATATAGTAAGGCATAAAAACGACATAGTATAGTAAGGCAAAAAAAGTCATAAAAAAGTCATAGTATAGTAAGGCATAAAAAGTCATAAAAAAGTCATAGTATAGTAAGGCATAAAAAGGACATAGTATAGTAAAGCAAAAAAGTCATAAAAAAGTCATAGTATAAAGGCATAAAAAGTCATAAAAAAGTCATAGTAAAGGAAGGCATAAAAACTCATAAAAATGTCATAGTATAGTAAGGCATAAAGAGGACATAGTATAGTAAGGCATAAAAAGGACATAGTATAGTAAGGCAAAAAAAGTCATAAAAAAGTCATAGTATAGTAAGGCATAAAAACGGCATAATATAGTAAGGCATAAAAACGACATAGTATAGTAAGGCAAAAAAAGTCATAAAAAAGTCATAGTATAGTAAGGCATAAAAACGGCATAATATAGTAAGGCATAAAAACGACATAGTATAGTAAGGCAAAAAAAGTCATAAAAAAGTCATAGTATAGTAAGGCATAAAAACTCATAAAAATGTCATAGTATAGTAAGGCATAAAAACTCTTAGAAATGTCATATTATAGTAAGGCAAAAAAAGTCATAAAAAAGTCATAGTATAGTATGACATAAAAAGTCATAAAAATGTCATAGTATAGTAAGGCATAAAAAGTCATAAAAAAGTCATAGT
>NW_019510191.1:0-1116 GCF_002814215.2 Seriola lalandi dorsalis
ATAAAAATGGCAAAAAACGTCATAGTATTGTACGGCATAAAAATGGCAAAAAACGTCATAGTATTGTATGGCATAAAATTTAAAAAAAACATCATAGTATTGTATGGCATAAAATTTCAAAAAAACATCATAGTATAATAAGGCATAAAAATGGCAAAAAACGTCATAGTATAGTATGGCATAACATTTCAAAAAAACATCATAGTATAATAAGGCATAAGAATGGCAAAAAACATCATAGTATAGTCAGGCATAAAATTTCAAAAAATGTCATTGTATACTAAGGCATAAAAATGACAAACAAACGTCATAGTATAGTATGGCATAAAATTTCAAAAAATGTCATAGTATACTAAGGCATAAAAATGACATAAAAAACGTCATAGTATAGTCAGGCACAATACGTCACAGTATAGTAAGGCAAATAAATGCCAAAAAAAGTCATATAATAGTAAAGCATAAAAATGTCAAAAAACATCATAGTATTGTATGGCATAAAATTTCAAAAAATGTCATAGTATACCAAGGCATAAATATGACAAAAAAACGGCATAGTATAGTCAGGCACAAAACGTCACAGTATAGTAAGGTAAAAAAAATGCCAAAAAAAGTCATATTATAGTAGAGCATAAAAATGGCAAAAAACGTCATAGTATAGTATGGCATAAAATTTCAAAAAATGTCATAGTATAATATGGCATAAAAATGGCAAAAAATGTCATAGTATAGTCAGGCACAAAACGTCACAGTATAGTAAGGCATAAAAATGGCAAAAAAATACATATTATAGGAGAGCATAAAAATGGCAAAAAAATACATATTATAGGAGAGCATAAAAATGGCAAAAAACATCATAGTATAGTATGGCATAAAATTTAAAAAAAACATCATAATATAATAAGGCATAAAAATGGCAAAAAACGTCATAGTATAGTCAGGCACAAAACGTCACAGTATAGTAAGGCATAAAAATGCCAAAAAAAATCATATTATAGTAGAGCATAAAAATGTCAAAAAACGTCATAGTATTGTAGGGCATAAAATTAAAAAAAAACATCATAGTATAATAAGGCATAAAAATGGCAAAAAACGTCATAGTATAGTATGGCATAAAAT
>NW_019510192.1:0-858 GCF_002814215.2 Seriola lalandi dorsalis
GACAGACAGAAGCACTGACTGACAGACAGAAGCACTGACTGACAGACACACTGACTGACAGACAGACAGAAGCACTGACTGACAGACAGAAGCACGGACTGACAGACACACTGACTGACAGACAGACAGAAGCACTGACTGACAGACAGACAGAAGCACTGACTGACAGACAGACAGAAGCACTGACTGACAGACAGAAGCACTGACTGACAGACACACTGACTGACAGACACACTGACTGACAGACACACTGACTGACAGACAGACAGAAGCACTGACTGACAGACAGAAGCACTGACTGACAGACAGAAGCACTGACTGACAGACACACTGACTGACAGACAGACTGACTGACAGACACACTGACTGACAGACAGACAGAAGCACTGACTGACAGACACACTGACTGACAGACAGACAGAAGCACTGACTGACAGACAGAAGCACGATGAGACTGACAGACAGACAGAAGCACTGACTGACAGACAGACAGAAGCACTGACTGACTGACAGACACACTGACTGACAGCTTGTAGACGCTCGTGGTGTCCAGAGGACGATCCTCTGGCACCATCATCAGATCATCAGTTAGTTGTGACTCATGATTTATCAACATTTTAATTTGTCCTGCAGAACTCTGTTTGCTAATTAGCTAATGTTAGCATGCCCCTGTTAACTATTGCACATTCCCCCAGTCATTTTGCAGTGTATGTTCTTGTATTGTTTATATTTATATTTTCTAAAATGTTATTATTGTAAATATTTCACTTTATTTTAAATCTTTCTATTTATATTTAAGCTAGCTGACCTGCTGTGCTTCATCTTCAACTTCATCTTTGTTGACATATTTTTTCTTCT
>NW_019510193.1:0-708 GCF_002814215.2 Seriola lalandi dorsalis
GAAAATGCTCCAACAACAGTGAAAAAGATTGTAAAGAAAAGCAGTTAGAGTTCACTGATCACTGTTCACTCATCAGGGCTGTAGCAGCTACTGAGGACACGGATAGATTACACACCCTTCACTGCAACATGTCAATGAAAGACTACTACTGACAAAACAGCTACAGACACAAAACAACTACAGACACAAAACAGCTACAGACACAAAACAACTACAGACACAAAACAACTACAGACACAAAACAGCTACAGACACAAAACAACTACAGACACACAAAACAGCTACAGACACAAAACATCTACAGACACAAAACAGCTACAGACACAAAACAACTACAGACACACAAAACAACTACAGACACAAAACAACTACAGACACAAAACAGCTACAGACACAAAACAGCTACAGACACAAAACAACTACAGACACAAAACAACTACAGACACAAAACAGCTACAGACACAAAACAACTACAGACACAAAACAACTACAGCTACAGACACAAAACAACTACAGACACAAAACAACTACAGACACAAAACAACTACAGACACAAAACAACTACAGACACAAAACAACTACAGACACAAAACAACTACAGACACAAAACAACTACAGACACAAAACAACTACAGACACAAAACAACTACAGACACAAAACAACTACAGACACAAAACAACTACAGACACAAAACAACTACAGACACA
>NW_019510194.1:0-1117 GCF_002814215.2 Seriola lalandi dorsalis
TAGTATAGTAAGGCATAAAATGTCATAAAAATGTCATAGTATAGTAAGGCATAAAAAGTCATAAAAATGTCATAGTATAGTAAGGCATAAAAAGTCATAAAAATGTCAAAGTATAGTAAGGCATAAATAGTCATATAAATGTCATAGTATTGTAAGGCAAAAAATTGTCATAGTATAGTAAGGCATAAAAAGTCATAAAAATGTCATAGTATTGTAAGGCAAAAAATTGTCATAGGATAGTAAGGCATAAAAAGTCATAAAAATGTCATAGTATAGTAAGGCATAATAATTCAGAAAAATGTCAAAGTATAGTAAGGCATAAAAAGTCATAAAAATGTCATAGTATTGTAAGGCAAAAAATTGTCATAGGATCGTAAGGCTTAAAAAGTCATAAAAATGTCATAGTATAGTAAGGCATAAAATGTCATAAAAATGTCATAGTATAGTAAGGCATAAAAAGTCATAAAAATGTCATAGTATAGTAAGGCATAAAAGGTCATAAAAATGTCATAGTAGAGTAAGGCATAAAAAGTCATAAAACTGTCATAGTATAGTAAGGCATAAAAGGTCATAGTATAGTAAGGCACAAAAAAGTCATAAAAACATCATAGTATAGTAAGGCAAAAAGTCATAAAAATGACATAGTATAGTAAGGCATACAAAGTCATAAAAATGTCATAGTATAGTAAGGCATACAAAGTCATAAAAATGTCATAGTATTGTAAGGCAAAAAATTGTCATAGTATAGTAAGGCATAAAAAGTCATACAAATGTCATAGTATTGTAAGGCAAAAAATTGTCATAGTATAGTAAGGCATAAAAAGTCATAAAAATGTCATAGTATAGTAAGGCATAAAAAGTCATAAAAATGTCATAGTATTGTAAGGTAAAAAATTGTCATAGGATAGTAAGGCATAAAAAGTCATACAAATGTCATAGTATAGTAAGGCATAAAATGTCATAGTATAGTAAGGCATAAAAAGTCATAAAAATGTCATAGTATAGTAAGCCATAAAAAGTCATAAAAATGTCATAGTATAGTAAGGCATAAAAAGTCATAAAAATGTCATAGTATTGTAAGGCAAAAAATTGTCATAGTATAGTAAGGCATAAAAAG
>NW_019510195.1:0-1623 GCF_002814215.2 Seriola lalandi dorsalis
ACTATACTATGACGTTTTTTGACAATTTTATGCCATACTATACTATGACGTTTTTTGACAATTTTATGCCATACTATACTATGACGTTTTATGATATTTTTATGCAACATTATACCATGACGTTTTTTGACAAATTTATGCCATACTATACTATGACGTTTTATGATATTTTTATGCCATACTATACTATGACGTTTTTTGACAATTTTATGCCATACTATACCATGACGTTTTTTGACAATTTTATGCCATACTATACTATGACGTTTAATGATATTTTTATGCAACATTATACCATGACGTTTTTTGACAAATTTATGCCATACTATACTATGACGTTTTATGACAATTTTATGCCATACTATACCATGACGTTTTTTGATATTTTTATGCCATACTATACCATGACGTTTTTTGACAATTTTATGCCATACTATACTATGAAGTTTAATGATATTTCTATGCCATATTATACTATGAAGTTTTTTGACAATTTTATGCCATACTATACTATGACGTTTTATGACAATTTTATGCCACACTATACCATGACGTTTTATGATATTTTTATGCCATACTATACTATGACGTTTTTTGACAATTTTATGCCATACTATACTATGAAGTTTTTTGACAAATTTATGCCATACTATACTATGACGTTTTATGATATTTTTATGCCATACTATACTATGAAGTTTTTTTTTATTTCTATGCCATACTATAATACGACGTTTTTTGACAAATTTATGCCATACTATACTATGACGTTTTATGACATTTTTATGCCATATTATACTATGACGTTTTTTGATATTTTTATGCTATACTATATTATGACGTTTTTTGATATTTTTATGCCATACTATACTATGAAGTTTTTTTTTATTTCTATGCCATACTATAATACGACGTTTTTTGACAAATTTATGCCATACTATACTATGACGTTTTATGACATTTTTATGCCATATTATACTATGATGTTTTTTGATATTTTTATGCCATACTATACTATGAAGTTTTTTGACAAATTTATGCCATACTATACTATGACGTTTTATGATATTTTTATGCCACACTATACTATGACGTTTTATGATATTTTTATGCCATACTATACTATGACTTTTTTTTATATTTTCATGCCATACTATACTATGACGTTTTATGATATTTTTAAGCCATACTATATTATGACGTTTTTTTACAATTTTATGCCATACTATACTATGAAGTTTTTTGACAAATTTATTCCATACTATACTATGAAGTTTTTTGACAAATTTATGCCATACTATACTATGACGTTTTATGATATTTTTAAGCCATACTATACTATGACGTTTTTCGACAATTTTATGCCATACTATACTATGACGTTTTTTGACAATTTTATGCCATACTATACTATGACGTTTTTTGACAATTTTATGCCATACTATACTATGAAGTTTTTTTTCAATTTTATGCCATACTTTACTATGACGTTTTTTGATATTTTTATGCCATATTATACTATGACGTTTTTTGACAAATTTATGCCATACTATACTATGACGTTTTTTGATATTTTTATGCCATACTATACTATGACGTTTTATGATATTTTTATGCCATACT
>NW_019510196.1:0-1122 GCF_002814215.2 Seriola lalandi dorsalis
AGCAAGGCATAAAAAGTCATAAAAACGTCATAGTATAGTAAGGCATAAATAGTCATAGCATAATGAGGCATAAAAAGTCATAGTATAGTAAGGCATAAAAAGTCATAAAAACATCATAGTATAGTAAGGCATAAAAAGTCATAAAAACATCATAGTATAGTAAGGCATAAAAAGTCATAAAAACGTCATAGTATAGTAAGGCATAAAAATTCATAGTATAGTAAGGCATAAAAAGTCATAGTATAGTAAGGCATATAAAGGCATAAAAACGTCATAACATAGTAAGGCATAAAAACATCATAAAAAGTCATAGTATAGTAAGGCATAAAAACGTCATAGTATAGTAAGGCATAAAAATTAATGAAAACGACATAGTATAGTAAGGCATAAAAAGTTATAAAAACGTCATAGTATATTAAGGCATGAAAAGACATAATATAGTAAGGCATAAAAATAATGAAAACGACATAGTATAGTAAGGCATAAAAAGTCATAAAAACGTCATAGTATAGTAAGGCATAAAAGGACATAATATAGTAAGGCATAAAAATTCATAGTATAGTAAGGCATAAAAACGTCATAATATAGTAAGGCATAAAAACGTCATAGTATAGTAAGGCATAAAAAGTCATAATATAGTAGGGCATAAAAAGTCATAAAAATGTCATAGTATAGTAAGGCATAAAAATTCATAGTATAGTAAGGCTTAAAAACGTCATAATATAGTAAGGCATAAAAAGTCATAAAAACGTCATAGTATAGTAAGGCATAAAAAGTCAAAATATAGTAAGGCATAAAAAGTCATAAAAACGTCATAGTATAGTAAGGCATAAAATGTCATAGTATAGTAAGGCATAAAAAGTCATAACATAGTAAGGCATAAAAAGTCAGTAAAATGTCATAGTACAGTAAGGCTTAAAAACATCATAATATAGTAAGGCATAAAAACGTCATAAAAACGTCATAGTATAGTAAGGCATAAAAAGTCATAAAAACGTCATAGTATAGTAAGGCATAAAAAGTCATAGTATAATAAGGCATAAAAAGTCATAAAAAGTCATAGTATAGCAAGGCATAAAAAGTCATAAAAACGTCATAGTATAGTAAGGCATAAAAAGTCAT
>NW_019510197.1:0-843 GCF_002814215.2 Seriola lalandi dorsalis
CGTTTTTATGACTTTTTATGACATAATATACTATGTCATTTTTATGACTTTTTATGCCATGCTATACTATGGCGTTTTTATGACTTTTAATGCCATGCTATACTACTTTGTTTTTATGACTTTTTAAGCCTTACTATACTATGACTTTTTATGCCATGCTATACTATGACATATTTATGATTTTTTATGCCTTACTATACTATGACGTTTTTATGACTTTTAATGCCATGCTATATTACTTTGTTTTTATGACTTTTTAAGCCTTACAATACTATCACTTTTTATGCCATGCTATACTATGACGTTTTTATGACTTTTTAAGCCTTACTATACTGTGACGTTTTTATGATTTTTTATGCCATAGTATACTATGACGTTTTTTATGACTTTTTATGCCTTACTATACTATGACGTTTTTATGACTTTTTATGCCTTACTATACTATGTCGTTTTTAAGACTTTTTATGCAATACCATACTATGACGTTTTTATGATTTTTTATGCCTTATTATATTATGACTTTTTATGCCATACTATACTATGTCGTTTTTATCACTTTTTATGCCATACTATACTATGACGTTTTTATGACTTTTTATGCCTTACTATTCTATGACTTTTTTATGATTTTTTATGCCTTACTATAATATGTTGTTTTTATGATTTTTTCTGCCTTACTCTATTATGACTTTTTATGCCATACTATACTATGTCGTTTTTATGACTTTTTATACCATACTATACTATGAAGTTTTTATGACTTTTTATGCCTTACTATACTATGACGTTTTTATGACTTTTTATGCCTTACTATACTATGTAGTTTTTATGACTTTTTATGCC
>NW_019510198.1:0-780 GCF_002814215.2 Seriola lalandi dorsalis
AACGTCATATTATAGTCAGGCACAAAACATCACAGTATAGTAAGGCATAAAAATGGCAAAAAACGTCATAGTAAAGTATGGCATAAAATGTCAAAAAACGTCATAGTATTGTATGGCATAAAATTTCAAAAAACGTCATAGTATATTAAGTCATAAAAATGGGAAAAAACATCATAGTATAGTATGGCATAAAACGTCACAGTATAGTAAGGCATAAAAATGCCAAAAAACTTAATTGTGTACTATTGCGTGAAAATGTCAAAAAACGTCATAGTATAGTATGCCATAAAATTTAAAAAAACGTCATAGTATAGTAAGGCATAAAAATGCCAAAAAGCATCATAGGACAGTTAAGCCCCAAAACAGGGATTGAACGCATGACCTTGTCAGTGTTAGGCAGTAGTCCTGACCATTGTACCACAATACTTCTACATCACAAGCTCATAGTATAGCAAGGTATTAAGGATATTTTAGTATACTAATCCATGAGATATCACAAAAGATTGTCCATTAGGCATAAAATGTCATGGAAAAATCAAAGTATAGTAATGCAAAAAAATGTCAAAAAAACATAATCATATAGCGTGACTTGAATATGTCAAAAAATGTCATTGTATAGTATGGCATAAAATGTCACAAAAACATAATAGTATATAAAGGCATGAAAGGTCATAAAAACGTCACAGTATGGTAAGGCATTAAACGCCAAAAAACATCACAGTATCATAAGGTATAAAAATGGCAAAAAACATCATAGTATAGTAAGGCAAAAAATATATC
>NW_019510199.1:0-811 GCF_002814215.2 Seriola lalandi dorsalis
AAAAAGTCAAAGTATAGTAAGGCAAAAAAAGTCATAGTATAGTAAGGCAAAAAAAGTCATAGTACAGTAAGGCGAAAAAGTAAAAAAAAAAAGTCATAGTATAGTAAGGCAAAAGAAGTAAGAAAAAAGTCATAGTATGGTTAGGCATAAAAAGTCAGAAAAAAGTCATAGTATAGTAAGGCATAAAAAGTGATGAAAAAGTCATAGTATAGTAAGGCAAAAAAGTTTTAAAAAAGTCATAGTATAGTGAGGCAAAAAAGTTTAAAAAAAAGTCATAGTATAATAAGGCAAAAAAAGTAAAAAAAAAAGTCATAGTATAGTATGGCAAAAAAAGTCAAAAAAAGTCATAGTATAGTAAAGCAAAAAAAGTCAGAAAAAAGTCATAGTATAGTAAGGCAAAAAAAGTCATAGTATAGTAAGGCAAAAAAAGTCAGAAAAAAGTCACAGTATAGTAAGGCAAAAAAAGTCATAGTATAGTAAGGCAAAAAAGTTTTAAAAAAGTCATAGTATAGTAAGGCAAAAAAAGTAAAAAAAAAGTCATAGTATAGTAAGGCAAAAAAAGTCATAGTATAGTAAAGCAAAAAAAGTCAGAAAAAAGTCACAGTATGGTTAGGCATAAAAAGTCAGAAAAAAGTCATAGTATAGTAAGGCAAAAAAAGTCATAGTATAGTAAGGCAAAAAAGTTTTTAAAAAGTTAGGCAAAAAAAGTCATAGTATAGTAAAGCAAAAAAAGTCAGAAAAAAGTCACAGTATGGTTAGGCATAAAAAGTCAGAAAAAAGTCATAGTATAGTAAGGCAAAAAAAAGTCATA
>NW_019510200.1:0-1378 GCF_002814215.2 Seriola lalandi dorsalis
AAGGCATAAAAAGTCATAAAAATATCATAGTATAGTAAGGTATAAAAAGTAATTGTATAGTAAAGTATAAAAAGTCATAAAAACGTCATAGTATAACAAGGCATAAAAACTCATAAAAACGTCATAGTATAACAAGGCATAAAAAGTCATAAAAATATCATAGTATAGTAAGGCATAAAAAGTCATTGTATAGTGAAGCATAAAAATTCATAAAATCGTCATAGTATAACAAAGCATAAAAAGTCATAAAAACATCATAGTATAAAAAGTCATTACATAGTGAGGAATAAAAACTCATAAAAACATCATGTTATAACAAGGCATAAAAAGTCATAAAAACGTCATAGCATAGTAAGGCAAAAAAAGTCATAGTATAACAAGGCATAAAAGGTCATAAAAACGTCATAGTATAACAAGGCATAAAAAGTCATAAAAACGTCATAGTATAACAAGGCATAAAAAGTCATAAAAACGTCATAGTATAACAAGGCATAAAAAGTCATAAAAACGTCATAGTATATTAAGGCAAAAAAAAGTCATTATATAGTGAGGTATAAAAAGTCATAAAAACGTCACAGTATAACAAGACATAAAAAGTCATAAAAACGTCATAGTATAGTAAGGCAAAAAAAGTCAATTATATAGTGAGGTATAAAAAGTCATAAAAACGTCATAGTATAACAAGGCATAAAAAAGTCATAGTATAACAAGGCATAAAAAGTCTTAAAAACGTCATAGTATAGTAGGGCATAAAAAGTCAAAAAAACGTCATAGTATAGTAGGGCATAAAAAGTCAAAAAAACGTCATAGTATAACAAGGCATAAAAAGTCATAAAAACGTCATAGTATAGTATGGCAAAAAAAAGTCATATATAGTGAGGTATAAAAAGTCATAAAAACGTCATAGTATAAAAAGGCATAAAAAGTCATAAAAACGTCATAGTATAGTAAGGGGAAAAAAGAGTCATTATATAGTGAGGTATAAAAAGTCATACAAACGTCATAGTATAAAAAGGCATAAAAAGTCATAAAAACGTCATAGTATAACAAGGCGTAAAAAGTCAAAAAAACGTCATAGTATAACAAGGCATAAAAAGTCATAAAAACGTCATAGTATAGTAAGGCAAAAAAGAGTCATTATATAGTGAGGTATAAAAAGTCATAAAAACGTCATAGTATAGTAAGGCAAAAAAGAGTCATTATATAGTGAGGTATAAAAAGTCATACAAACGTCATAGTATAAAAAGGCATAAAAAGTCATAAAAACGTCATAGTATAACAAGGCGTAAAAAGTCATAAAAACGTCATAGTATAGTAAGGCAAAAAAAGTCATTATATAGTGAGGTATAAAAAGTCATACAAACGTCATAGTATAAAA
>NW_019510201.1:0-613 GCF_002814215.2 Seriola lalandi dorsalis
GTTACTGTGTTTAGTTACTGTGTGTTTAGTTACTGTGTGTTTAGTTACTGTGTTTAGTTACTGTGTGTTTAGTTACTGTGTTTAGTTACTGTGTGTTTAGTTACTGTGTGTTTAGTTACTGTGTTCAGTTACTGTGTGTTTAGTTACTGTGTGTTTAGTTACTGTGTGTTTAGTTACTGTGTTCAGTTACTGTGTGTTCAGTTACTGTGTGTTCAGTTACTGTGTGTTTAGTTACTGTGTGTTTAGTTACTGTGTGTTCAGTTACTGTGTGTTTAGTTACTGTGTGTTCAGTTACTGTGTGTTCAGTTACTGTGTGTTTAGTTACTGTGTGTTTAGTTACTGTGTGTTTAGTTACTGTGTGTTTAGTTATTGTGTTCAGTTACTGTGTGTTTAGTTACTGTGTGTTTAGTTACTGTGTTCAGTTACTGTGTGTTCAGTTACTGTGTGTTTAGTTACTGTGTTTAGTTACTGTGTGTTTAGTTACTGTGTGTTTAGTTACTGTGTTTAGTTACTGTGTGTTTAGTTACTGTGTTTAGTTACTGTGTGTTTAGTTACTGTGTGTTTAGTTACTGTGTTTACCTGACACAGATTAAATGTTGTTTGTTAATAAATA
>NW_019510202.1:0-802 GCF_002814215.2 Seriola lalandi dorsalis
ATGCCTTACTATACTGTGACGTTTTGTGCCTGACTATACTATGACATTTTTTTGCCATTTTTATGCCTTATTATACTATGACGTTTTTTGAAATTTTATGCCATACTATACTATGACGTTTTTTGCCATTTTTATGCTCTACTATAATATGACTTTTTTTGGCTTTTTTATTTGCCTTTTTATACTGTGACGTTTTGTGCCTGACTATACTATGACGTTTTTGGCCATTTTTATGCCTTATCATACTATGACGTTTTTTGAAATTTTATGCCATACTATACTATGACGTTTTTTGCCATTTTTATGCTCTACTAGAATATGACTTTTTTTGGCATTTTTATGCCTTACTATACTGTCACGTTTTGTGCCTGACTATACTATGACGTTTTTTTTGCCATTTTTATGCTTTATTATACTATGACGTTTTTTGAAATTTTATGCCATACTATACTATGACGTTTTTTGCCATTTTTATGCCTTATTATACTATGACTTTTTTTGGCATTTTTATTTGCCTTTTTATACTGTGACGTTTTGTGCCTGACTATACTATGACGTTTTTGGCAATTTTTATGCCTTATCATACTATGACGTTTTTTGAAATTTTATGCCATATTATACTATGACGTTTTTTGAAATTTTACGCCATACTATACTATGACGTTTTTTGCCATTTTTATGCCTTATTATACGATGACGTTTTTTGAAATTTTATGCCATACTATACTATGACGTTTTTTGCCATTTTTATGCCTTATTATACGATGACGTTTTTTGAAATTTTATGCCATACTATACTATG
>NW_019510203.1:0-1116 GCF_002814215.2 Seriola lalandi dorsalis
ATGCCTTAGTATACTATGCAGTTTTTAGCACTTTTTATGCCTTACTATACTATGACATTTTTATGACTTTTTACGCCTTACTATACCATGACATTTTTATGACTTTTTATGCCTAACTATACTATGACTTTTTATGCCTTAGTATACTATACATTTTTATGACTTTTTATGCCTTAGTATACTATGACTTTTTTATGACATTTTATGCCTTACTATACTATGACTTTTTTTAATGACTTTTTATGCCTTACTATACTATGACTTTTTATACCTTACTATACTATGACTTTTTATGCCTTACTATACCATGACTTTATTATGACTTTTTACGCCTTACTATACTATGACATTTTTATGACTTTTTATGCCTTAGTATACTATGCAGTTTTTAGCACTTTTTATGCCTTACTATACTATGACTTTTTATACCTTAGTATACTATGACTTTTTATGCCTTACTATATATGACTTATTATGACTTTTTATGCCTAACTATACTATGACTTTTTATGCCTTAGTATACTATGCACTTTTTAGCACTTTTTATGCCTTACTATACTATGACTTTTTTATGACTTTTTATGTCTTACGATACTATAACTTTTTTTATGACTTTTTACGCCTTACTATACTATGACATTTTTATGACTTTTTATGCCTTACTATACTATGACTTTTTATGCCTTACTATACTATGACTTTTTGATGACTTTTTATGCCTATACTATAATATGACTTTTTATGCCTTAGTATACTATGCAGTTTTTAGCACTTTTTATGCCTTACTATACTATGACTTTTTATGCCTTAGTATACTATACTTTTTATGACTTTTTATGCCTTACTATACTATGACTTTTTTATGACTTTTTATGCCTAACTATAACATGACTTTTTATGCCTTAGTATACTATGCAGTTTTTAGCACTTTTTATGCCTTACTATACTATGACTTTTTATGCCTTAGTATACTATGACTTTTTATGCCTTTATACTATGACTTTTTTATGACTTTTTATGCCTTACTATACTATGACTTTTTTATGACTTTTTATGCCTTACTATACTATGACTTTTTATGCCTTACTATACTATGACTTTTTATGCCTTAGTATA
>NW_019510204.1:0-848 GCF_002814215.2 Seriola lalandi dorsalis
AAAATGACAAAAAAACGTCATAGTAAAGTCAGGCACAAAACGTCACAGTATACTAAGGCATAAAAATGCCAAAAAAAAGTCATATTATAGTAGAGCATAAAAATGGCAAAAAACGTCATAGTATAGTATGGCATAAAATTTCAAAAAATGTCATAGTATACTATGGCATAAAATTTCAAAAAATGTCATAGTATACTAAGGCATAAAAATGACAAAAAAACGTCATAGTATAGTCAGGCACAAAACGTCACAGTATAGTAAGGCTAAAAAATGCCAAAAAAAGTCATATTATAGTAGAGCATAAAAATGGCAAAAAACGTCATAGTATAGTATGGCATAAAATTTCAAAAAACGTCATAGTATACTAAGGCATAAAAATGACGAAAAAACGTCATAGTATAGTCAGGCACAAAACGTCACAGTATAGTAAGGCAAAAAAATGCCAAAAAAAGTCATATTATAGTAGAGCATAAAAATGGCAAAAAACGTCATAGTATAGTATGGCATAAAATTTCAAAAAATGTCATAGTATACTAAGGCATAAAAATGGCAAAAAAACGTCACAATATAGTAAGGCAAAAAAATGTCAAAAAAAGTCATATTATTGTATGGCATAAAATTTCAAAAAAACATCATAGTATAAAACGGCATAAAAATGTCAAAAAACGTCATAGTATAGTCAGGCACAAAACGTCACAGTATACTAAGGCATAAAAATGCCAAAAAAAGTCATATTCTAGTAGAGCATAAAAATGGCAAAAAATGTCATAGTATAGTCAGGCACAAAACGTCACAGTATAGTAAGGCATAAAAATGCCAAAAAATGTCATATTCTAGTAGAGCATAAA
>NW_019510205.1:0-938 GCF_002814215.2 Seriola lalandi dorsalis
GGCATGAAAGTCATAAAAATGTCACAGTATAGTAAGGCATAAAATGTCACAGTATAGTAAGGCATAAAAAGTCATAGTATAGTAAGGCATGAAAAGTCATAGTATAGTAAGGCATGAAAAGTCATAATATAGTAAGTCATAAAAAGTCATAAAAACGTCATAGTATATTAAGGCATAAAAGGTCATTGTATAGTAAAGCATAAAAAGTCATAAAAACGTCATAGTATAGTAAGGCATAAAAAGTCATAGTATAGTAAGGCATAAAAGTCATAAAAACGTCATAGTATAGTAAGGCATTAAAAGTCATAGTATAGTAAGTCATAAAAAGTCATAAAAACGTCATAGTATAGTAAGGCATAAAAAGTCATAGTATAGTAAGGCATAAAAAGTCATACAAACGTCATAGTATAGTAAAGCATAAAAAGTCATAAAAACGTCATAGTATATTAAGGCATAAAGAGTCATAAAAACGTCATAGTATACTAAGGCATAAAAAGTCATAAAAACGTCATAGTATATTAAGGCATAAAAAGTCATAAAAAAGTCATAGTATAGCAAGGCATAAAATGTCATAGTATAGTAAGACATAAAAAGTCATAAAAACGTCATAGTATAGTAAGGTATGAAAAGTCATTATATAGTAAGTCATGAAAAGTCATAGTATAATAAAGCATAAAAAGTCATAAAAACGTGATAGTATAGTAAGGCATGAAAAGTCATAGTATAGTAAGTCATAAAAAGTCATAAAAAAGTCACAATAAAGTAAGTCATAAAAAGTCATAAAAACGTCATAGTATAGTAAGGTATGAAAAGTCATTGCATAGTATAGCATAAAAAGTCATAAAAACGTCATAGTATAGTAAGGCATAAAAAGTCATAAAAACGTCATAGTATAGTAAGGCATAAAAAGACAGTATAGCAAGGCATAAAAAGTCATA
>NW_019510206.1:0-853 GCF_002814215.2 Seriola lalandi dorsalis
ATACTATGTCAATTTTTTCACTTTTTATGCCTTACTATACTATGACTTTTTATGCCTTACTATACTGTCGTTTTTATGACTTTTTATGCCTTACTATACTATGTTGTTTTTATGACTTTTTATGCCTTACTATACTATGTCTTTTTTATGACTTTTTATGCCTTACTATACTATGTCGTTTTTATGACTTTTTATGCCTTACTATACTATGACTTTTTATGCCTTACTATACTATGTCTTTTTATGCCTTACCATACTATGTCGTTTTTATGACTTTTTATGCCTTACTATACTATGTCGTTTTTATGACTTTTTATGCCTTACTATACTATGTCCTTTTTTATGACTTTTTATGCCATACTGTAATATGACTTTTTATGCCCTACTATACTATGACTTTTTATGCCTTGCTATACTATGTCGTTTTTATGACTTTTTATGCCTTACTATACTATGACTTTTTATGCCTTGCTATACTATGACGTTTTATGCCTTTGTATACTATGTCAATTTTTTCACTTTCTATGCCTTACTATACTATGACTTTTTATGCCTTACTATACTGTCATTTTTATGACTTTTTATGCCTTACTATACTATGACTTTTCATGCCTTGTATACTATGTCTTTTTTATGACTTTTTATGCCATATTATACTATGACGTTTTATGCCTTTGTATACTATGTCAATTTTTTCAATTTTTATGCCTTACTATACTATGACTTTTTATGCCTTACTATACTGTCGTTTTTATGACTTTTTATGCCTTACTATACTATGTCTTTTTTATGACTTTTTATGCCATATTATACTATGACGTTTTATGCCTTTGTATACTATGTCAATTTTTTC
>NW_019510207.1:0-865 GCF_002814215.2 Seriola lalandi dorsalis
ATGCCATACTATACTATGACGTTTTTTGCCATTTTTATGCTCTACTAGAATATGACTTTTTTTGGCATTTTTATGCCTTACTATACTGTGACGTTTTGTGCCTGACTATACTATGACGTTTTTTGCCATTTTTATGCCTTATTATACTATGACGTTTTTTGAAATTTTTTGCAATACTATACTATGACGTTTTTTGCCATTTTTATGCTCTACTATAATATGTATTTTTTTGGCATTTTTATGCCTTACTATACTGTGACGTTTTGTGCCTGACTATACTATGACGTTTTTTGCCATTTTTATGCTCTACCAGAATATGAGTTTTTTTGGCATTTTTATGCCTTACTATGCTGTGACGTTTTGTGCCTGACTATACTATGACGTTTTTTGCCATTTTTATGCCTTATTATACTATGATGTTTTTTTGAAATTTTATGCCATACAATACTATGACGTTTTTTGCGATTTTTATGCTCTACTATAATATGGCTTTTTTTGGCATTTTTTTGCCTCACTATACTGTGACGTTTTGTGCCTGACTATACTATGACGTTTTTTGCCATTTTTATGCCTTACTATACTATGACGTTTTTTGGCATTTTTATGCCTTACTATACTATGACGTTTTTTTGAAATTTTATGCCATACTATACTATGACGTTTTTTGCCATTTTTATGCCTTATTATACTATGATGTTTTTTTGAAATTTAATGCCATACTATACTATGACGTTTTTTGCCATTTTTATGCTCTACTACAATATGACTTTTTTTTGGCATTTTTTTGCCTTACTATACTGTGACGTTTTGTGCCTGACTATACTATGACGTTTTTTTGCCATTTTTATGCCTTATTATACTATGA
>NW_019510208.1:0-869 GCF_002814215.2 Seriola lalandi dorsalis
ATATTATAGTAGAGCATAAAAAACGTCATAGTATTGTATGGCATAAAATTTAAAAAAAACATCATAGTATAATAAGGCATAAAAATGTCAAAAAAACGTCATAGTATAATAAGGAATAAAAATGTCAAAAAACGTCATATTGTATGGCATAAAATTTCAAAAAAAACATCATAGCATAATAAGGCATAAAAATAACAAAAAAACGTCATAGTATAGTCAGGCACAAAACTTCACAGTATAGTTAGGCATAAAAATGCCAAAAAAATACATATTATAGTAGAGCATAAAAAACGTCATAGTATTGTATGGCATAAAATTTAAAAAAAACATCATAGTATAATAAGGCATAAAAATGTCAAAAAAACGTCATAGTATAATAAGGAATAAAAATGTCAAAAAACGTCATATTGTATGGCATAAAATTTAAAAAAAAACATCATAGCATAATAAGGCATAAAAATGCCAAAAAAAGTCATATTCTAGTAGAGCATAAAAATGTCAAAAAACATCATAGTATTGTATGGCATAAAATTTCAAAAAACGTCATAGTATAATAAGGCATAAAAATGTCAAAAAACGTCATAGTATAATAAGGCATAAAAATGGCAGAAAAGTCATATTATAGTAGAGCATAAAAATGGCAAAAAAACTTCATAGTATTGTATGGCATAAAATTTCAAAAAAACATAGTATAATAAGGCATAAAAATGACAAAAAAACGTCATAGTATACTAAGGCATAAAAATGACAAAAAAACGTCATAGTATACCCAGGCACAAAACTTCACAGTATAGTAAGGCATAAAAATGGCAAAAAACGTCATAGTATAGTCAGGCACAAAACGTCACAGTATAGTAAGGCATAAAAAT
>NW_019510209.1:0-660 GCF_002814215.2 Seriola lalandi dorsalis
CACTCAAAGGAGGAGTGCAAATCACTTTTTCTTCAAAGTTAGAGTGAAAGCGTCAGTTGGCTAGAGTGCGTGAAGCAGTAAAAAATAACCTTTATTTTTATTTTTAACTCGAACTCACAGCCAAACCGTAAAAAGGAGACAAATAATTCTTTCTGAAAATGTAGACATAGTTGTTGGGATTCATAAAATGTAACTTTGAGAGGCAGGGTCTGCACAAAATTTAAACGGGGGTGCCGAGTCCGGCAGCAATACCTGTCTCACTCTTATTGACACCTAATGTAATCGTCTTTTTTTTTCAAAAGAATCTCACTCTTTCTTCGCACTGAGCTTACTCACTCATTTTAAGGAATATCTGAATAAAATAGAGACTGTAAGAAACTTCTGGCTTCAGTGTCTGGCACGGTCTTTTTGGTTTATGAAAAGAAGTAACGGTTTTCTCATAATTTGCAGTTGTTTGAAGCCATGTAGAAGCCAAATTCTGGGCAGATTTTCACATTGCCATGGCAATGGCAGCTCCTGACCTGTGTGCGTGCGTGCGCGCGTGCGCCTAGCAACCAGATAACCAACTCTCCAAGCTCTGCTAGCTTTACATTAGCCGCATGTTGGGTCTTAAATTACATTTAGTTAGGTCTTAAATATGTAAGTCAATGAAGTTGTGAC
>NW_019510210.1:0-698 GCF_002814215.2 Seriola lalandi dorsalis
GGATTAACCTGTTTTGGCTAATCACCCGGGATTGGAAAAAGTTGAAAAGGTCAACATAAATGGGAAGACCGGTAGGGTCACTTTTTGAAATATCTGGACCCAACCTGACCACATTTTTCTATTGCTGTATATATGTGACTATGTCTAGCTGGATTTTTGAGCATTGTTGGTGGTTTGACTTAAAATTTGATATGGAAATGTGTTCAAACAATATAACACACACACACAAAAAAAAGACAAAACGTTACATGGCAGCGTCTAAAGTATTGCAGCTCTGGGTCATCGCTTAAAACCCAAGTAAGTGGAAGTTGTATTCTGCATTGAACTAATACGCCAATGACTGCTGTTGCCCGGAAGAGGCGGGGTTTGCCGTAAACAAAAAATGCTAGGGATGAGAAGTGCACCACGTGTGTTGTGAGTGTTGCACCAGCTCCATTTGTAAACTGGTAGTTGCTCTCTTTACTCTTTCGCAGGGGCAATTTCATAGTCTGTGAAGTTCTGCTGAGATGTGATTATTGCTAGTTGAAAACTTAACCCAGTACCCCGCCTGGATGACTTGAAATACAGTCAGCTGTGGCAATTTTTGTTGGTCTCTGAAGGGACTTTTCAACTCTGTATTGATGACAAATCTCCAGTTGATGCATGATATTTAGCTCTTTGGTGTTCCCATTTATGTGGCTGTGAAGGGAAACATCCCT
>NW_019510211.1:0-858 GCF_002814215.2 Seriola lalandi dorsalis
TCTAAATGAAGCTCCACTTTTTGTTTCTGTCTAAAATCTTGATAAAGGATCCAGAGAGGAGAAGAGAGGGGCTGATAAATGCTGATACCTCCTGTTGGTCACCTTCACTAATCACCTCAGAGCAATAATGAGCTGCAGGAGTGAGTCCTACGACCTGGACATCTGACATCTGGTTCCCTCGTCCTGAAGTTAATTTTTGGATTTGTATTTAGTTAAAACAAGCTCGAGACATTTTCACGTTTTATTCTACGACATAAAATCCATCAGTAAATACTCCAGTCCTGATTCTTGAAGCTTTTACATCTCTGTTGCTAACGAGTGTCGAAATGAGACTCAGAGGTTGTTGGGGGCGTTAAACATCGCCACGCTGAACATGAAAACAGATCTACTCACAGGTCCACCTTTACAGACAGTTTGAAGTCATGTGACCCTGATGTTGAAGTCATGTGACCGTGGTGTTGAAGTCATGTGACCCTGGTGTTGAAGTCATGTGACCCTGGTGATGAAGTCATGTGACCCTGATGTTGAAGTCATGTGACCCTGGTGATGAAGTCATGTGACCCTGGTGTTGAAGTCATGTGACCCTGGTGATGAAGTCATGTGACCGTGGTGATGAAGTCATGTGACCCTGGTGTTGAAGTCATGTGACCCTGGTGATGAAGTCATGTGACCGTGGTGATGAAGTCATGTGACCCTGGTGTTGAAGTCATGTGACTGTGGTGTTGAAGTCATGTGACCCTGGTGTTGAAGTCATGTGACCCTGGTGTTGAAGTCATGTGACCCTGGTGTTGAAGTCATGTGACCGTGGTGATGAAGTCATGTGACCCTGGTGTTGAAGTCATGTGACCCTGGTGTTGA
>NW_019510212.1:0-759 GCF_002814215.2 Seriola lalandi dorsalis
GTAACAACATCATGTCAGTAACAACAGTAACAACATCACGTCGGTAACAACATCATGTCTGTAACAACAGTAACAACATCATGTCAGTAACAACAGTAACAACATCATGTCAGTAACAACAGTAACAACATCACGTCGGTAACAACATCATGTCTGTAACAACAGTAACAACATCATGTCAGTAACAACAGTAACAACATCATGTCAGTAACAACAGTAACAACATCATGTCTGTAACAACAGTAACAACATCATGTCAGTAACAACAGTAACAACATCATGTCAGTAACAACATCATGTCTGTAACAACAGTAACAACATCATGTCTGTAACAACAGTAACAACATCATGTCAGTAACAACAGTAACAACATCACGTCAGTAACAACATCATGTCGGTAACAACATCACGTCGGTAACAACATCATGTCAGTAACAACAGTAACAACATCATGTCAGTAACAACAGTAACAACATCATGTCAGTAACAACAGTAACAACATCACGTCAGTAACAACATCATGTCGGTAACAACATCATGTCAGTAACAACATTAACAACATCACGTCAGTAACAACATCATGTCTGTAACAACAGTAACAACATCACGTCGGTAACAACAGTAACAACATCATGTCTGTAACAACAGTAACAACATCACGTCAGTAACAACATCATGTCGGTAACAACATCATGTCAGTAACAACATTAACAACATCACGTCAGTAACAACATCATGTCTGTAACAACAGTAACAACA
>NW_019510213.1:0-712 GCF_002814215.2 Seriola lalandi dorsalis
AGGACAGGAGAGGAGAGGAGAGGAGAGGAGAGGAGAGGAGAGGAGAGGAGAGGAGAGGAGAGGACAGGACAGGAGAGGAGAGGAGAGAAGAGGAGAGGACAGGAGAGGACAGGAGAGGAGAGGAGAGGACAGGAGAGGAGAGGAGAGGAGAGGAGAGGAGAGGAGAGGAGAGGAGAGGAGAGGAGAGGAGAGGAGAGGAGAGGACAGGAGAGGACAGGAGAGGAGAGGAGAGGAGAGGAGAGGAGAGGACAGGACAGGAGAGGAGAGGAGAGGAGAGGACAGGAGAGGAGAGGAGAGGAGATGAGATGAGAGGAGAAGAGAGAAGAGGAGAGGAGAGGAGAGGAGAGGAAAGGAGAGGAGAGGAGAGGAGAGGACAGGAGAGGAGAGGAGAGGAGAAGAGAGAAGAGGAGAGGAGAAGAGAGGAGAGGAGAGAAGAGGAGAGGAGAAGAGAGGAGAGGAGAGGACAGGAGAGGAGAGGAGAGGAGAGGAGAGGAGAAGAGAGGAGAGGAGAGGAGAAGAGAGGAGAGGAGAGGACAGGAAAAGAAAGGAGAGGAGAGGAGAGGAGAGGAGAGGAGAGGAGAGAACAGGACAGGAGAGGAGAGGAGATGAGAGGAGAAGAGAGGAGAGGAGAGGAGAGGACAGGACAGGACAGGAGAGGAGAGGAGAGGAGAGGAGAGGAGAGGAGAGGAGATGAGATGAGAGGAGAAGAGAG
>NW_019510214.1:0-639 GCF_002814215.2 Seriola lalandi dorsalis
ATGCCTTTAATGGACAGTATAGTGGAGAGTGACAGGAAACAGGGAGGCAGAGAGAGGGGGAATGACATGCAGCGAAAGGCCGTCCGATGCGGGATTCGAACCGGGGTCGACTGCAGCGAGGACTGTAGCCTCTACACATGGGGCGCCTGCTTAGACCACTACGCTACACGACGCCCCTACTTTGACGTTTTTATGACTTTTTATGCCTTACTATACTATGACTTTTTATGCCTTACTATACTATGACTTTTTATGCCTTCCTATACTATGACATTTTTATGACCTTTTATTCCTTACTATACTATGTCGTTTTTATGCTTTAATATACAATGTCGATTTTATGACTTTTTATGCCTTCCTATACTATGACGTTTTTATGACGTTTTTATGCCTTACTATACTATGTCGTTTTTGTGACTTTTTATGCCTTACTATATTATGAATTTTTATGCCTTACTGTACTATGACTTTTTATGCCTTAATATACAATGTCGTTTTTATGACTTTTTATGCCTTATTATACTATGGCTTTTTATGCCTTACTATACTATGACGTTTTTATGACTTTTTATGCCTTACTATATTATGAATTTTTATGCCTTACTATACTATGAATTTTTATGCCTTACTATACTATGT
>NW_019510215.1:0-688 GCF_002814215.2 Seriola lalandi dorsalis
GAACAACAGACCACAGAACAACAGACCAGAACAACAGATCACAGAACAACAGACCACAGAACAACAGACCAGAACAACAGATCACAGAACAACAGACCACAGAACAACAGACCAGAACAACAGATCACAGAACAACAGACCACAGAACAACAGACCACAGAACAACAGACCAGAACAACAGATCACAGAACAACAGACCAGAACAACAGACCACAGAACAACAGACCACAGAACAACAGACCAGAACAACAGATCACAGAACAAAAGATCACAGAACAACAGACCAGAACAACAGATCACAGAACAACAGACCACAGAACAACAGATCACAGAACAAAAGATCACAGAACAACAGACCAGAACAACAGATCACAGAACAACAGACCAGAACAACAGACCACAGAACAACAGACCAGAACAACAGACCACAGAACAACAGACCACAGAACAACAGACCAGAACAACAGATCACAGAACAAAAGATCACAGAACAACAGACCAGAACAACAGACCACAGAACAACAGACCAGAACAACAGATCACAGAACAAAAGATCACAGAACAACAGACCACAGAACAACAGACCACAGAACAACAGACCACAGAACAACAGACCACAGAACAACAGACCAGAACAACAGATCACAGAACAACAGACCAGAACAACAGACCACAGAACAACAGACCA
>NW_019510216.1:0-581 GCF_002814215.2 Seriola lalandi dorsalis
ATAGTATAGTAAGGCATAAAAACGTCATAGTATAGTAAGGCATAAAAAGTCATAGTATAGTGAGGCATAAAAAGTCATAGTATAGTAAGGCATAAAAAGTCATAAAAACGTCATAGTATAGTAAGACATAAAAAGTCATGAAAACGTCATAGTAAAGTAAGGCATAAAAAGTCATGAAAACGTCATAGTAAAGTAATGCATAAAAACATCATAGTATAGTAAGGCATAAAAAGTCATAGTATAGTAAGGCATAAAAAGTCATAAAAACAACATACTATAGTGAGGCACAAAATGTCATAAAAATGACATAGTATAGTAAGGCCGAAAAAGTCATAGTATAGTAAGGCATAAAAAGTCATGAAAACGATACAGTATAGTAAGGCATAAAAAGTCATGAAAACGATATAGTATAGTAAGGCATAAAAAGTCATAAAAACGTCATAGTATAGTAAGGCATAGTCATAGTATTGTAAGGCATAAAAAGTCATAAAAACGTCATCGTATAGTGAGGCATAAAAAGTCATAAAAACGTCATAGTATAGTAAGGCATAGTCATAGTATTGTAAGGCATAAAAAGTCAT
>NW_019510217.1:0-1028 GCF_002814215.2 Seriola lalandi dorsalis
AGTTATCAGCTACACCTGAGAATGCGATACTGTTGTAAAGCGCTGTTTCCACGTTTCCAGCGTCTGAATCGGCTCTTTCCCTCGTTAAAGCTGTCTGTGTGTATCGAAAATCTGAGCATTCACATTTAGTGGGATTTCTACACAGAACACTTCAGGATAAGTTTTCCTGTCTATTTGAGTAGCATTCATGAAGAATATGATGGATTTCATGTTTACATGTCATAAACTTATCTGCTACACCTGAGAATGCAATACTGTTGTAAAGCGCTGTTTCCACTTTTCCAGCGTCTGAATCGGCTCTTTCCCTCGTTAAAGTTGTCTGTGTATATCCAAAATCTGAGCATTCACATTTAGTGGGATTTCTACACAGAACACTTCAGGATAAGTTTTCCTGTCTATTTGAGTAGCATTCATGAAGAATATGATGGATTTCATGTTTACATGTCATAAACTTATCTGCTACACCTGAGAATGCGATACTGTTGTAAAGCGCTGTTTCCACGTTTCCAGCGTCTGAATCGGCTCTTTCCCTCGTTAAAGCTGTCTGTGTGAATCCAAAATCTGAGCATTCACATTTAGTGGAATTTCTACACTGAACACTTCAGGATAAGTTTTCCTGTCTATTTGAGTAGCATTCATGAAGAATATGATGGATTTCATGTTTACATGTCATAAATTTATCACCTACACCTTAGAATGCGATACTGTTGAAAAGCGCTTTTAAGCGTCAGGATCTACTCTAAGTCCTCGTCAGAAGCTTTCTCTTTGTCTGAGAACTGAGTTTTTGTCACTCATTGTCCTGTCTATACAGAACACTTCAGGATAGGTTTTCCTGTCTATTTGAGTAGCATTCATGAAGAATATGATGGATTCCATGTTTACATGTCATAAAGTTATCAGCTACACCTGAGAATGCGATACTGTTGTAAAGCGCTGTTTCCACGTTTCCAGCGTCTGAATCGGCTCTTTCCCTCGTTAAAGCTGTCTGTGTGTATCAAAAATCTGAGCATTCACATTAAGTGGGATAT
>NW_019510218.1:0-980 GCF_002814215.2 Seriola lalandi dorsalis
GCTCGTCACGCTGAGTAACATATGTCAGCCCCAGCCTTCTGAGTCGCTCCCTTCCGAAGGGTCATCTCTCATATGCTGAGGTGCCACACCATTAACACTAGTGTGAATGTCGCAACGGAAAAGTTTGTCCAAAGTCCACAAGTTTGGTGTATACGGACTCGGCTCGTCACGCTGAGTAACATATGTCAGCCCCAGCCTTCTGAGTCGCTCCCTTCCGAAGGGCCGCCATGGGCGGTCTGTCATATGCTACCGGGGGACACGGTTAAATTCTGTGTTTTAATAATTTCCAAAAAATTTTCTCTAAAGTCCACAAATTTGATATATACGGACTCGGTTCGTTACGCTGAGTAACGTAACGAGCCGAGAAAATTTTTCGGAAATTAGACACAAGACACCAAACTTGTGGACTTTGGGCAAACTTTTCCGTTGCGACATTCACACTAGTCTTAATGGTGTGGCACCTCAGCATATGAGAGATGACCCTTCGGAAGGGAGCGACTCAGAAGGCTGGGGCTGACATATGTTACTGAGCGTGACGAGCCGAGTCCGTAGACACCCAATTTGGGGACTTTTGACAAAATTTTTCGTCGCAGCAAGCGGGCCTCGGAGACGTTTAACGAGGCATCCCTTCCAACGGGAGTGACTTAGAAGCCTGGGGCTGACATATGTTACTCAGCGTGACGAGCCGAATCCGTAGATACCAAATTTGTGGAATTTCGAGAAAATTGTTCGGAAATTATTAAAACACAGAATTTAACCGTGTTCCCCGGCAGCATATGAGAGACCGCCCATGGCGGCCATTCGGAAGGGAGCGACTCAGAAGGCTGGGGCTGACATATGTTACTCAGCGTGACGAGCCGAGTCCGTAGACACCAAACTTGTGGACTTTGGACAAACTTTTCCGTTGCGACATTCACACTAGTCTTAATGGTGTGGCACCTCTGCATATGAGAGATGACCCTTCGGAAGGGAGCGACTCA
>NW_019510219.1:0-833 GCF_002814215.2 Seriola lalandi dorsalis
CGTGTTGTTTGGATGGATGCGTGTTGTTTGTTTGGTTGCGTGTTGTTTGGATGGTTGCGTGTTGTTTGGATGGATGCGTGTTGTTGGTTTGGTTGCGTGTTGTTGGTTTGGTTGCGTGTTGTTTGGATGGTTGCGTGTTGTTGGCCTGGTTGCGTGTTGTTTGGATGGTTGCATGTTGTTGGTTTGGTTGCGTGGTGTTCGGATGGTTGCATGTTGTTGGTTTGGTTGCGTGTTGTTTGGATGGTTGCGTGTTGTTTGTTTGGTTGCATGTTGTTTGGATGGTTGCGTGTTGTTTGTATGGTTGCGTGTTGTTTGTTTGGTTGCGTGTTGTTTGGATGGTTGCGTGTTGTTTGTTTGGTTGCGTGTTGTTTGGATGGTTGCGTGTTGTTGGTTTGGTTGTGTGTTGTTTGGATGGTTGCGTGTTGTTGGTTTGGTTGTGTGTTGTTTGGATGGTTGCGTGTTGTTGGTTTGGTTGCGTGTTGTTTGGATGGTTGCATGTTGTTGGTTTGGTTGCGTGTTGTTTGTTTGGTTGTGTGTTGTTTGGATGGTTGCGTGTTGTTGGTTTGGTTGTGTGTTGTTTGGATGGTTGCGTGTTGTTGGTTTGGTTGCGTGTTGTTTGGATGGTTGCGTGTTGTTTGGATGGTTGCGTGTTGTTTGGATGGATGCGTGTTGTTGGTTTGGTTGCGTGTTGTTGGTTTGGTTGCGTGTTGTTTGGATGGTTGCGTGTTGTTTGTTTGGTTGCGTGTTGTTTATTTGGTTGCGTGTTGTTTGTTTGGTTGCGTGTTGTTTGGATGGTTGCGTGTTGTTTGTTTGGTTGCGTGTTGTTTGGATGG
>NW_019510220.1:0-1246 GCF_002814215.2 Seriola lalandi dorsalis
GTTACTATAGTATGACTTTTTATGCCTTACTATACTATGACGTTTTTATGACTTTTTATGCCTTACTATACTATGACTTTTTATGCCTTACTATACTATGACATTTTTATAACTTTTTATGCCTTACTATACTATGACTTTTTATGCCTTACTATACTATGACATTTTTATAACGTTTTTATACCTTACTATACTATGACGTTTTTATGACTTTTTATGCGTTACTATAGTATGACTTTTTATGCGTTACTATAGTATGACTTTTTATGCCTTACTATACTATGACTTTTTATGACTTTTTATGCCTTACTATACTATGACGTTTTTATGACTTTTCATGCCTTACTATACTATGACTTTTTATGCCATTATATACTATGACGTTTTTATGACTTTTTATGCCTTACTATACTATGACTTTTTATGCCTTACTATACTATGACGTTTTTATACCTTACTTTACTATGACGTTTTTATGACTTTTTATGCCATACTATACTGTCACGTTTTTATGACTTTTTATGCCTTACTATACTATGACGTTTTTATACCTTACTTTACTATGACGTTTTTATGCCTTACTTTACTATCACGTTTTTATGACTTTCTATGCCATACTATACTATGACGTTTTTATGACTTTTTATGCCTTGCTATACTATGACGTTTTTATGACTTTTTATGCCTTACTATAGTATGACTTTTTATGCCTTACTATGCTATGACTTTTTATGCCTTACTATACTATGACGTTTTTATGACTTTTTATGCGATTATATACTGTGACGTTTTTATGACTTTTTATGCCTTACTATACTATGACATTTTTATGCCTTACTATACTATGACGTTTTATGCCTTACTATACTATGATGTTTTTACGAATTTTTATGCCTTACTATGCTATGACTTTTTATGCCTTACTATATTCTGACTTTTTACGCCTTACTATACTATGACCTTTTTAATGCCTTACTATACTATGACGTTTTAATGCCTTACTATACTATGACACTTTTATGACTTTTTATGCCTTACTATACTATGACGTTTTATGCCTTACTATACTATGATATTTTTACGAATTTTTATGCGCTACTATGCTATGACTTTTTATGCCATACTATACTATGACGTTTTTATGACTTTTTATGCCTTACTATACTATGACGTTTTTATGACTTTTTAAGCCTTACTATACTATGACGTTTTTATACCTTACTTTACTATGACGTTTTTATGACTT
>NW_019510221.1:0-871 GCF_002814215.2 Seriola lalandi dorsalis
CATCTAGGTTTTTACTTTAAGCTCGCACACTTTTATTCAATGACGTCTGAGGCTAAATACGGCAGGGGCGGGGCCAGAGGGGGGGAAGAGGTGGCAAGGGCCCCCCAGGCAATCTGACTATACCCCTGTTGCCCCCCTACCTGAGTCAGAAGGTAACTGGTTTGTTAGTATCATGGATTTCACAGGTGTAGCCTGCAGGCCAGGACTCCTGGACCAGAGTCTCTGTATGAAGTGACTGTTGTTAACATTTCATAATGAAACCAAAACCAAACCACAAGAGACACAAAATAACAACAAAGAGACACAAAATAACAACAAAGAGACACAAAATAACAACAAAGACACACAAAATAACAACAAAGAGACAAAATAACAACAAAGACACACAAAATAACAACAAAGAGACACAAAATAACAACAAAGAGACACTAAATAACAACAAAGACACACAAAATAACAACAAAGAGACACAAAATAACAACAAAGAGACAAAATAACAACAAAGACACACAAAATAACAACAAAGAGACACTAAATAACAACAAAGAGACAAAATAACAACAAAGACACTCAAAATAACAACAAAGAGACACAAAATAACAACAAAGACACTCAAAATAACAACAAAGAGACACAAAATAACAACAAAGAGACACAAAATAACAACAAAGACACACAAAATAACAACAAAGAGACACAAAATAACAACAAAGACACTCAAAATAACAACAAAGAGACACAAAATAACAACAAAGAGAAAAAATAACAACAAAGAGACACAAAATAACAACAAAGACACACAAAATAACAACAAAGACACTCAAAATAACAACAAAGAGACACAAAATAACAACAAAGAGACACAAAATAA
>NW_019510222.1:0-1282 GCF_002814215.2 Seriola lalandi dorsalis
AATTTTATGCCTTACTATAATATGACTTTTTTGACAATTTTATGCCTTACTATACTATGACGTTTTTTGACAATTTTATGCCATACTATACTATGAAGTTTTTTGACAATTTTATGCCTTACTATACTATGACGCTTTATGCCATACTATACTATGATGTTTTTTGACAATTTTATGCCTTACTATACTATGACGCTTTATGCCATACTATACTATGACGTTTTTTGACAATTTTATGCCATACTATACTATGACGTTTTTTGACAATTTTTTGCCTTACTATACTATGACGTTTTATGCCATACTATATTATGACGTTTTTTGACAATTTTATGCCTTACTATACTATAACGTTTTTTGACAATTTTATGCCATACTTATATTGTGACGTTTTTTGACAATTTTATGCCTTACTATACTATGACGTTTTTTGACAATTTTATGCCTTACTATACTATGACGCTTTATGCCATACTATACTATGACGTTTTTTGACAATTTTATGCCTTAATATACTATGACGCTTTATGCCATACTATACTATTACGTTTTTTGACAATTTTATGCCTTAATATACTATGACGCTTTATGCCATACTATACTATGACGTTTTTTGACTTTTTTACGCCTTACTATACTATGACGTCTTTTGACAATTTTATGCCTTACTATACTATGACGTTTTTTGACAATTTTATGCCATACTATACTATGACGTTTTTTGGCAATTTTATGCCTCACTATACTATGACGTTTTTTGACAATTTAATGCCATACTATACTATGACGTTTTTTGACAATTTTATGCCATACTATACTTTGACGTTTTATGCCATATTATACTATGACGTTTTTTGACAATTTTATGCCTTACTATACTATGACGCTTTATGCCACACTATACTATGACGTCTTTTGACAATTTTATGCCTTACTATACTATGACGTTTTATGCCTTACTATACTATGACGTTTTTTGACAATTTTATTCCTTACTATACTATGACGCTTTATGCCTTACTATACTATGACGTTTTTTGACAATTTTATGCCTTACTATACTATGACGTTTTATGCCTTACTATACTATGACATTTTTATGACGCTTTATGCCTGACTATACTATGACGTTTTTTGACAATTTTATGCCTTACTATACTATGACGTTTTATGCCTTACTATACTATGACGTTTTTTGACAATTTTATGCCACACTATACTATGACGTTTTTTGACAATTTTATGCCATACTATACTATGACGTTTTTTGACAATTTTATGC
>NW_019510223.1:0-924 GCF_002814215.2 Seriola lalandi dorsalis
ATACTATGACGTTTTTATGCCTTTTTATGCCTTACTATACTATGACGTTTTTATGCCTTTTTATGCCTTACTATACTATGACGTTTTTATGCCTTTTTATGCCTTACTATACTATGACGTTTTTATGCCTTACTATACTATGACGTTTTTATGCCTTTTTATGCTTTACTATACTATGACGTTTTTATGCCTTTTTATGCCTTACTATACTATGTCGTTTTTATGCCTTACTATACTATGACGTTTTTATGCCTTTTTATGCCTTACTATACTATGACGTTTTTATGCCTTTTCATGCCTTACTATACTATGACGTTTTTATGCCTTTTTATGCCTTGCTATACTATGACGTTTTTATGCCTTACTATACTATGACGTTTTTATGCCTTTTTATGCCTTACTATACTATGACGTTCTTATGCCTTTTTATGCCTTGCTATACTATGACGTTTTTATGCCTTACTATACTATGACGTTTTTATGCCTTTTTATGCCTTACTATACTATGACTTTTCATGCCTTACTATACTATGACGTTTTTATGCCTTTTTATGCCTTACTATACTATGACGTTTTTATGCCTTACAATTATATGTCGTTTTTATGCCTCACTGTACTATGACGTTTTTATGCCTTTTTATGCCCTACTATACTATGACCTTTTTATGCCTTGCTATACTATGTCGTTTTTATGCCTTTTTATGCCCTACTATACTATGACCTTTTTATGCCTTACTATACGATGACGTTTTTATGCCTTTTTATGCCTTACTATACTATGACGTTTTTATGCCTTACTATTATATGTCGTTTTATGCCTTTTTATGCCTTACTATACCATGACGTTTTTATGCCTTTTTATGCCTTACTATACTATGTCGTTTTTATGCCTTTTTATGCCTTACTATACTATGTCGTTTTTAT
>NW_019510224.1:0-1257 GCF_002814215.2 Seriola lalandi dorsalis
AGTAATAAAAATGTCATAGTATAGTAAGGCATAAAAAGTCATAAAAACGACATAGTATAGTATGGCATAAAAAGTCATAAAAACGTCATAGTATAGTAAGGCATAAAACGTCATAGTATTGTAAGGCATAAAAAGTCATAAAAACGACATAGTATAGTAAGGCATAAAAAGTCATAAAAACGACATAGTATAGTAAGGCATAAAAAGTCATAAAAACGACATAGTATAGTATGGCGTAAAAAGTCATAGAAACGACATACTATAGTAAGGCATGTAAAGTCATAGTATAGTAAGGCATAAAAAGTCATAAAAACGACATAGTATAGTAAGGCATAAAAAGTCATAAAAACGACATAGTATAGTAAGGCATGAAAAGTCATAGTATAGTAAGGCAAAAAAACAACATAGTATAGTAAGGCACGAAAGTCATAGTATAGTAAGGCATAAAAAGTCATAAAAACGTCATAGTATAGTAAGGCATAAAAAGTCATAGTATAATAAGACATAAAAAGTCATAAAAACGACATAGTATAGTAAGGCATAAAAAGTCATAAAAACATCATAGTATAGTAAGGCATGAAAAGTCATAAAAAAGACATAGTATAGTAAGGCAAAAAAACAACATAGTATAGTAAGGCATAAAAAGTCATAGCATAGTAAGGCATAAAAAGTCACAAAAATGACATAGTATAGTAAGGCATAAAAAGTCATAGTATAGTAAGGCATGAAAAGTCATAGCATAGTAAGGCATAAAAAGTCATAAAAAGCACATAGTATAGTAAGGCATAAAAAGTCATAAAAACGACATAGTATAGTAAGACATAAAAAGTAATAAAAAAGACATAGTATAGTAAGGCATAAAAAGTCATAGTATAGTAAGGCATGAAAAGTCATAAAAAAGACAGTATAGCAAGGCATAAAAAGTCACAGTATAGTAAGGCATAAAAAGTCATAAAAACGACATAGTATAGTAAGGCATAAAAAGTCATAGTATAGTAAGGCATAAAAAGTCATAAAATGCACATAGTATAGTAAGGCAAAAAATGTCAAAAAAAAGTCACAGTATAGTAAGGCATAAAAAGTCATAAAAACGACATAGTATAGTAAGGCATAAAAAGTCATAGTATAGTAAGGCATAAAAAGTCATAAAATGCACATAGTATAGTAAGGCATAAAAAGTCATAAAAACGACATAGTATAGTAAGGCATAAAAAGTCATAAAAACGACATAGTATAGTAAGGCATAAAAAGTCATAA
>NW_019510225.1:0-1260 GCF_002814215.2 Seriola lalandi dorsalis
GCCTTAATATATTATGACATTTTTTGACTTTTTATGCCTTACTATACTGTGACTTTTTTATGAATTTTTATGCCTTAATGTACTATGACATTTTTTGACATTTTATGCCTTACTATACTATGACCTTTTTATGCTTTACTATATTATGACATTTTTTGACTTTTTATGCCTTACTATACTATGACTCTTTTTTGCCTTACTATACTATGACTTTTTTATGAATTTTTATGCCTTACTGTACTATGACATTTTTTGACTTTTTATGCTTTACTATACTATGACGTTTTTTTGCCTTACTATACTAGGACATTTTTTTGCCTTACTATACTATGATGTTTTTATGACTTTTTCTGTCTTACTATACTATGACATTTTTTGCCTTACTATACTATGACGTTTTTATGACTTTTTATGCCTTACTATACTATGACGTTTTTTTGCCTTACTATACTATGACGTTTTTATGACTTTTTATGACTTACTATATTATGACGTTTTTTGCCTTACTATACTATGACTTTTTTATGACTTTTTATGCCTTACTGTACAATGACTTTTTTTTTACTTTTTATAGCTTACTATACTATGACGTTTTTTTGCCTTACTATACTATGACATTTTTTTGCCTTACTATACTATGACTTTTTTATGACTTTTTATGCCTTACTATATTATGACATTTTTTGACTTTTTATGGCTTACTATACTATGACATTTTTTTGCCTTACTATACTATGACGTTTTTATGACTTTTTATGCCTTACTATACTATGACGTTTTTTGCCTTACTATACTATGACTTTTTTATGACTTTTTATGCCTTACTGTACAATGACTTTTTCTTACTTTTTATGTCTTACTATACTATAACTTTTATATGACGTTTTTTTGCCTTACTATACTATGACGTTTTTATGTCTTTTTATGCCTTACTATATTATGACATTTTTTTGTCTTACAATACTATGACGTTTTTATGACTTTTTATGCCTTATTATATTATGACTTTTTTTGACTTTTTATGCCTTACTATACTATGACGTTTTTTGCCTTACTATACTATGACGTTTTTATGACTTTTTATGCCTTACTATATTATGACATTTTTCGACTTTTTATGCCTTACTATACTATGACGTTTTTTTGCCTTACTATACTATGACGTTTTTATGACTTTTTATGACTTCCTATACTATGACGTTTTTTGCCTTACTATACTATGACTTTTTTATGACTTTTTATGCCTTACTGTACAATGAC
>NW_019510226.1:0-823 GCF_002814215.2 Seriola lalandi dorsalis
TCAGCATTCACATTTAGTGGGATTTCTACACAGAACACTTCAGGATAAGTTTTCCTGTCTATTTGAGTAGAATTCATGAAGAATATGATGGATTTCATGTTTACATGTCATAAAGATACCAGCTACACCTTAGAATGCGATACTGTTGAAAAGCGCTGTCAAGCGTCAGGATCTGCTCCAAGTCCTCGTCAGAAGCTTTCTCTGTGTCTGAGAACTGAGTTTTTGTCACTCATTGTCCTGTCTATACATAACACTTCAGGATAGGTTTTCCTGTCTATTTGAGTAGCATTCATGAAGAATATGATGGATTTCATGTTTACATGTCATAAAGTTATCAGTTACACCTGAGAATGTAATACTGTTAAAAAGTGCTGTTTCCACGTTTCCAGCGTCTAAATCGGCTCTTTCCCTCGTTAAAGCTGTCTGTGTGTATCCAAAATCTGAGCATTCACATTTAGTGGGATTTCTACACAGAACACTTCAGGATAAGTTTTCCTGTCTATTTGAGTAGCATTCATGAAGAATATGATGGATTTCATGTTTACATGTGTGGTATCTTGAGGTGCTGATGTGAAGAAGTGATCACCGCTGACACGTCTTTACTTGCAATCAAAAAGAAGTTTATTTACAAGAAAGAAACAGTGTCAAAAAGTGCCGGACCCTGGAGCATCTCTGCCAATGTGAGATCTCTCTCCCACTGTCTCACAAACCCCTCTATTTATCTGTCTCAACCCTCCTTTGGGAGTTGTCCTTCTTTCAATAGAGTAGCCTTTACCCAGAGGTTGACCACATCTGGTCTCAGGCCTCTGGTCTTTGACCTCTA
>NW_019510227.1:0-925 GCF_002814215.2 Seriola lalandi dorsalis
TGATGTTTTTATGACTTTTTATGCCTTACTATACTATGACGTTTTTATGCCTTACTATACTGTGACGTTTTTATGCCTTACTATACTATGATGGATTTATGACTTTTTATGCCTTACTATACTATGACGTTTTTATGACATTTTATGCCTTACTATACTATGACGTTTTTATGACATTTTATGCCTTACTATACTATGACGGATTTATGACATTTTATGCCTGACTATACTATGACGTTTTTATGACTTACTATACTATGACGTTTTTATGCCTTACTATACTGTGACGTTTTTATGCCTTACTATACTATGTTTTTATGCCTTACTATACTATGATGTTTTTATACCTTACTATACTATGATGTTTTTATGACATTTTATGCCTTACTATACTATGACATTTTTATGCCTTACTATACTGTGACGTTTTTATGAAATTTTACGCCTTACTATACTATGACGTTTTTATCACTTTTTATGACTATGACGTTTTTATGACTTACTATACTATGACGTTTTTATCACTTTTTATGCTTTACTATACTATGACGTTTTTATGCTTTATTATACTATGACATTTTTATGCTTTATTATACTATGACGTTTTTATGACATTTTATGCCTTACTATACTATGATGTTTTTATGACTTACTATACTCTGTGGTTTTTTGACGTTTTTATGCCTTACTATACTATGACGTTTTTATACCTTACTATACTGTGACGTTTTTATGCCTTACTATACTATGATGGATTTATGACTTTTTATGCCTTACTATACTATGACGTTTTTATACCTTACTATACTATGACGTTTTTATACCTTACTATACTGTGACGTTTTTATGCCTTACTATACTATGATGGATTTATGACTTTTTATGCCTTACTATACTATGACGTTTTTATGACATTTTATGCCTA
>NW_019510228.1:0-1234 GCF_002814215.2 Seriola lalandi dorsalis
TATGCCTTATTATACTATGACGTTTTTTGAAATTTTATGCCATACTATACTATGACGTTTTTTGCCATTTTTATACTCTACTATAATATGTATTTTTTTGGCATTTTTATGCCTTACTATACTGTGACGTTTTGTGCCTGACTATACTATGACGTTTTCTTGTCATTTTTATGCCTTAGTATACTATGACATTTTTTGAAATTTTATGCCATAATATACTATGACGTTTTTTGACATTTTCACGCAATAGTACACAATGAAGTTTTTTGGCATTTTTATGCCTTACTATACTGTGACGTTTTATGCCATACTTTACTATGATGTTTTTGGCCATTTTTATGACTTAATATACTATGACGTTTTTTGACATTTTTATGCTCTACTAGAATATGACTTTTTTTTGGCATTTTTATGCCTTACTATACTGTGACGTTTTGTGCCTGACTATACCATGATGTTTTTGCCATTTTTGACATTTTTATGCTCTACTATAATATGACTTTTTTTGGCATTTTTTTTGCCTTACTATACTGTGAGGTTTTGTGCCTGACTATACTATGACATTTTTGCCATTTTTATGCCTTATTATACTATGACGTTTTTTGAAATTTTATGCCATACTATACTATGACGTTTTTTGCCATTTTTATGCTCTACTATAATATGTATTTTTTTGGCACTTTTATGCCTTACTATACTGTGACGTTTTATTCCATACTATACTATGATGTTTTTTGCCATTTTTATGACTTAATATACCATGACATTTTTTTAAATTTTATGCCATACTATACTATGACGTTTTTTTGAAATTTTATGCCATACTATACTATGACGTTTTTTGCCATTTTTATGCCTTATTATACTATGATATATTTTTGAAATGTTATGCCATACTATACTATGACGTTTTTTGCCATTTTTATTCCTTATTATACTATGACGTTTTTTGAAATTTTATGCCATACTATACTATGACGTTTTTTGCCATTTTTATGCTCTAGTATAATATGTATTTTTTTGGCATTTTTATGCCTTACTATACTGTGACGTGTTGTGCCTGACTATACTATGACGTTTTTTGCCATTTTTATGCCTTATTATACTATGACGTTTTTTTAAATTTTATGCCATACTATACTATGACGTTTTTTGCCATTTTTATGATCTACTATAATATGTATTTTTTTGGCATTTTTATGCCTTACTATACTGTGACGTTTTGTGCCTGACT
>NW_019510229.1:0-1015 GCF_002814215.2 Seriola lalandi dorsalis
AAAACGTCATAGTATATAAAGGCATAAAAATGTCATAGTATAGTAAGGCATAAAAATGTCATAGTATAGTATGGCATAAAAATGTCATAAAACGTCATAGTATAGTAAGGCATAAAAATGTCATAGTATAGTATGGCATAAAAATGTCATAAAATGTCATAGTATAGTATGGCATAAAAATGTCATAAAATGTCATAGTATAGTATGGCATAAAAATGTCATAAAATGTCATAGTATTGTAAGGCATAAAAATGTCATAGTATTGTAAGGCATGAAATTGTCATAAAACGTCATAGTATATAAAGGCATAAAAATGTCATAGTATAGTAAGGCATAAAATGTCATAGTATAGTATGGCATAAAAATGTCATAAAATGTCATAGTATATAACGGCATAAAAATGTCATAGTATAGTAAGGTATAAAAATGTCATAAAACGTCATAGTATAGTATGGCATAAAAATGTCATAGTATTGTAAGGCATAAAAATGTCATAGTATAGTATGGCATAAAAATGTCATAAAACGTCATAGTATAGTATGGCATAAAAATGTCATAGTATAGTAAGGCATAAAAATGTCATAGTATAGTATGGCATAAAAATGTCATAAAATGTCATAGTATAATCAGGCATGAAAATGTCATAAAATGTCATACTATATAAAGGCATAAAAATGTCATAGTATAGTAAGGCATAAAAATGTTATAGTATAGTATGGCATAAAAATGTCATAAAATGTCATAGTATTGTAAGGCATAAAAATGTCATAGTATAGTAAGGCATAAAAATGTCACAGTATAGTGTGGCATAAAAATGTCATAAAATGTCATAGTATTGTAAGGCATAAAAATGTCATAGTATAGTAAGGCATGAAAATGTCATAAAACGTCATAGTATATAAAGGCATAAAAATGTCATAGTATAGTAAGGCATAAAAATGTCATAGTATAGTATGGCATAAAAATGTCATAAAACATCATAGTATAGTATGGCATAAAAATGTCATAAAATGTC
>NW_019510230.1:0-1310 GCF_002814215.2 Seriola lalandi dorsalis
AAAACGTCACAGTATAGTATGGCATAAAAACTCAAAAAAACGTCATAGTATAGTATGGCATAAAAAGTCATAGTATGGTAAGGCATAAAAATTCATAGTATAGTATGGCATAAAAAGTCATAAAAACGACATAGTATAGTAAGGCATAAAAAGTCATAAAAACGTCATAGTATAGTAAGGCATAAAAAGTCATAAAAACGACATAGTATAGTATGGCATAAAAAGTCATAAAAACGACATAGTATAGTAAGGCATAAAAAGTCATAAAAACGTCATAGTATAGTAAGGCATGAAAAGTCATAAAAACGTCATATTATAATGAGGCATGAAAAGTCATAGAAATGTCATAGTAGAGTAAGTCATAAATATGTCAAAGTATAGTAAGGCATGAAAAGTCATAAAAATATCATAGTATAGTATGGCATAAAAAGTCATAAAAACGTCATAGTATAGTATGGCATGAATAGTCATAAAAACGACATAGTATAGTAAGGCATAAAAAGTCATAGTATAGTAAGGCATAAAAAGTCATAAAAACGTCATAGTATAGTAAGGCATAAAAAGTCATAGTATAGTAAGGCATAAAAAGTCATAAAAATATCATAGTATAGTAAGGCATAAAAACTCAAAAAAACGTCATAGTATAGTATGGCATAAAAAGTCATAAAAACGTCATAGTATGGTAAGGCATAAAAAGTCATAGTATAGTATGGCATAAAAAGTCATATTATGGTAAGGCATAAAAATTCATAGTATAGTATGGCATAAAAAGTCATAAAAACGACATAGTATAGTAAGGCATAAAAAGTCATAAAAACGTCATAGTATAGTAAGGCATAAAAAGTCATAGTATAGTAAGGCATAAAAAGTCATAAAAACGTCATAGTATAGTAAGGCATGAAAACTCAAAAAAACGTCATAGTATAGTAAGGCATAAAAAGTCATAGTATAGTAAGGCATAAAAAGTCATAAAAACGACACAGTATAGTAAGGCATAAAAAGTCATAAAAACGACATAGTATAGTAAGGCATAAAAACTCAAAAAAACGTCATAGTATAGTAAGGCATAAAAAGTCATAGTATAGTAAGGCATAAAAAGTCATAAAAACGTCATACTATAGTAAGGCATAAAAATGTCATAGTATAGTAAGGCATGAAAAGTCATAAAAATGTCATAGTATAGTAAGGCATAAAAAGTCATAAAAACGACATAGTATAGTAAGGCATAAAAAGTCATAAAAACGTCATAGTATAGTAAGGCATAAAAAGTCATAGTATAGTAAGGCATAAAAAGTCATAAAAACGTCATA
>NW_019510231.1:0-751 GCF_002814215.2 Seriola lalandi dorsalis
GACTGAGACCAGGAGAGAGACTGAGACCAGGAGAGACTGAGACCAGGAGAGAGACTGAGACCAGGAGAGAGACACTGAGACCAGGAGAGACTGAGACCAGGAGAGACTGAGACCAGGAGAGAGACTGAGACCAGGAGAGAGACTGAGACCAGGAGAGAGACACTGAGACCAGGAGAGACTGAGACCAGGAGAGACTGAGACCAGGAGAGAGACTGAGACCAGGAGAGACACTGAGACCAGGAGAGAGACACTGAGACCAGGAGAGAGACTGAGACCGAGAGAGACTGAGACCAGGAGAGACTGAGACCAGGAGAGAGACTGAGACCAGGAGAGACTGAGACCAGGAGAGAGACTGAGACCAGGAGAGAGACTGAGACCAGGAGAGAGACACTGAGACCAGGAGAGAGACTGAGACCAGGAGAGAGACTGAGACCAGGAGAGAGACTGAGACCAGGAGAGACACTGAGACCAGGACAGACTGAGACCAGGAGAGAGACTGAGACCAGGAGAGAGACTGAGACCAGGAGAGACTGAGACCAGGAGAGAGACTGAGACCAGGACAGACACTGAGACCAGGACAGACACTGAGACCAGGAGAGAGACTGAGACCAGGAGAGACACTGAGACCAGGAGAGACTGAGACCAGGAGAGACACTGAGACCAGGAGAGACTGAGACCAGGAGAGACTGAGACCAGGAGAGACTGAGACCAGGAGAGACTGAGACCAGGAGAGAGACTGAGACCAGGAGAG
>NW_019510232.1:0-906 GCF_002814215.2 Seriola lalandi dorsalis
GTATAATAAGGCATAAAAATGGCAAAAAACGTCATAGTATAGTCAGGCACAAAACGTCACAGTATAGTAAGGCATAAAAATGCCAAAAAAATACATATTATAGTAGAGAATAAAAATGGCAAAAAACGTCATAGTATAGTATGGCATAAAATTTCAAAAAACGTCATAGTATAATAAGGCATAAAACATCACAGTATAGTAAGGCAAAAAAATGCCAAAAAAAGTCATATTATAATAGAGCATAAAAATGTCAAAAAACATCATAGTATTGTATGCCATAAAATTTCAAAAAACGTCATAGTATAGTAAGTCATAAAAATGGCAAGAAACGTCATAGTATAGTATGGCATAAAATTTCAAAAAACGTCATAGTATAATAAGGCATAAAAATGGCAAAAAACGTCATAGTATAGTCAGGCACAAAACGTCACAGTATAGTAAGGCATAAAAATGCCTAAAAAATACATATTATAGTAGAGAATAAAAATGGCAAAAAACGTCATAGTATAGTATGGCATAAAATTTCAAAAAACGTCATAGTATAATAAGGCATAAAACGTCACAGTATAGTAAGGCAAAAAAATGCCAAAAAAAGTCATATTATAATAGAGCATTAAAATGTCAAAAAACATCATAGTATTGTATGCCATAAAATTTCAAAAAACGTCAAAGTATATTAAGTCATAAAAATGGCAAAAAACATCATAGTATAGTATGGCATAAAAGGTCAGAGTATAGTAAGGCATAAAAATACCAAAAAACTTCATTGTGTACTATATCGTGAAAATGTCAAAAAACGTCATAGTATAGTATGCCATAAAATTTCAAAAAACGTCATAGTATAGTAAGGCATAAAAATGCCAAAAAACGTCATAGTATACTAAGGCATAAAAATGACAAAAAAAA
>NW_019510233.1:0-1125 GCF_002814215.2 Seriola lalandi dorsalis
ACTATACTATGTCATTTTTATGACTTTTTTTGCCTTACTATACTATGACTTTTATTGAAGTTTTTATGCCTTACTATACTATGTCGTTTTTATTACTTTTTATGCCTTACTATACTATGTCCCTTTTATGACTTTTTTTGCCTTACTATACTATGTCATTTTTATGACTTTTTTTGCCTTACTATACTATGTCGTTTTTATGACTTTTTATGCCTTACTATACTATGTCACTTTTATGACTTTTTATGCCTTACTATACTATGACTTTTATTGAAGTTTTTATGCCTTACTATACTATGTCACTTTTATGATTTTTTTTGCCTTACTATACTATGTCGTTTTTATTACTTTTTATGCCTTACTATACTATGTCACTTTTATGATTTTTTTTGCCTTACTATACTATGTCACTTTTATGACTTTTTTTGCCTTACTATACTATGAGGTTTTTATGACTTTTTGTGCCTTACTATTCTATGACTTTTTTTGCCTTACTATACTATGTCGTTTTTATGACTTTTTTTGCCTTACTATACTATGTCACTTTTATGACTTTTTTTGCCTTACTATACTATGAGGTTTTTATGACTTTTTTTGCCTTACTATACTATGAGGTTTTTATGACTTTTTGTGCCTTACTATACTATGTCGTTTTTATGACTTTTTGTGCCTTACTATTCTATGTCACTTTTATGATTTTTTTTGCCTTACTATACTATGTCACTTTTATGACTTTTTTTGCCTTACTATACTATGAGGTTTTTATGACTTTTTTTGCCTTACTATACTATGAGGTTTTTATGACTTTTTGTGCCTTACTATACTATGTCGTTTTTATGACTTTTTGTGCCTTACTATTCTATGACTTTTTTTGCCTTACTATACTATGTCGTTTTTATGACTTTTTGTGCCTTACTATTCTATGACTTTTTTTGCCTTACTATACTATGTCGTTTTTATGACTTTTTTTTGCCTTACTATACTATGACGTTTATTGACGTTTTTATGCCTTAATATACGATACCTTTATGACTTTTTTTGCCTTACTATACTATGACGTTTTTATGACTTTTTATGCCTAACTATACTATGTCGTTTTTGTGACTTTTTTTTGCCTTACTATAC
>NW_019510234.1:0-582 GCF_002814215.2 Seriola lalandi dorsalis
GTGCATTAAACTTTACTTTTAAAAACCGTGTCCCGTCATAAATGTCCATCCCTGCCCATTTCCTTCGTTTGATCGGTGACACCGGCTCTACCCCCCACTGTTCTAATTTATCGAAGATTTGTTCATCTGTTGTATAAATGGGCAAATTTAAAAACGAAACAATTTTTGTATTCTTGATCACTTCTGATGCAATTATCCTTGTATTGTTGTTTTTAAATCCATCCAACAGTCTTTCTCTGCCCCGCGCATTCCCCATTGTCAGCTCCCATTTTCCATCATATTTAGTCCTGCAACCCACCACTCTTCCACACGTATTTTCCACTGCTCTCAACAGTTGTAACATACCTATTTTCTCTGCACCGTCCATCTCCACATTCACCACTAGCTCTTTTCTTATCTCGTCCCCCGTCGTCTTTTCTCTCTCTCCGCTCCTTATATCTGCTGCGTCCCGTCTCGCTCCATCTCTCGCCGCACTTGCGGATGCTCCCGCCGCTGCTACCGTCTCCGCCATTAACGCTCCTTTTCTCCCTCCACCGTCTTCTCTCGTCTTCCTCACCTCACTCCTCTCCGCTGCCTCCGTCC
>NW_019510235.1:0-1669 GCF_002814215.2 Seriola lalandi dorsalis
TTAGTATACTATAACGTTTTATGCCTTTCCATACTATGACTTTTTATGCCTTACTATACTATGACTTTTTTATGACTTTTTATGCCTTACTATACTATGACTTTTTATAACTTACTATACTATCTTGTTTTTATGACTTTTTATGCCTTACTATTCTATGACTTTTTATGCCTTACTATACCATCAAGTTTTTTTTGACTTTTTATGCCCTACTATACTATGACGTTTTTATGACTTTTTATGCCTTACTATACTATGACGTTTTTATGACTTTTTATGCCTTTCCATACTATGACTTTTTATGCCTTACTATAGTATGTCGTTTTCATGACTTTTTATGCCTTACTATACCATGACCTTTTTATGACTTTTTATGCCCTACTATACTATGATGTTTTTATGACTTTTTATGTCTTACTGTACTATGACGTATTCATGAATTTTTATGACTTACTATACTATGTCGTTTTCATGACTTTTTATGCTTTACTATACTATGTCGTTTTCATGACTTTTTATGCCTTACTATACCATGACGTTTTTATGACTTTTTATGCCTTACTATTGTATGACTTTTATACCTTACTATATTATGATTTTTTATGACTTTTATATCTTAATATACCAGGACGTTTTATGACTTTTTATCCCTTACTATACAATGACATTTTCATAACTTTTTATGCCTTACTATAATATGACTTTTTATGCCTTACTATAATATGACTTTTTATGCCTTACTATACTATGACTTTTTATGCCTTACTATACTGCGACGTTTTTATGACTTTTTATGCCTAACTATACTATGACTTTTTATGACTTACTATACTATTATGTTTTTATGACTTTTTATGCCCTACTATACTATGAAGTTTTTATGACTTTTTATGCTTTACTATACTTTGACGTTTTTATGACTTTTTATGCCTTAGTATACTATGACTTTTTATACCTTACTATACTATGTCGTTTCCATGATTTTTTATTCCTTACTATACTATGACGTTTTTATGACTTTTTATGCCTTACTATATTATGTCGGTTTTTTTTACTTTTTATGCCTTACTATATTATGTCGTTTTTTTTACTTTTTATGCCTTAGTATACTATAACGTTTTATGCCTTTCCATACTATGACTTTTTATGCCTTTCTATACTATGACTTTTTATGCCTTACTATATTATGTCGTTTTTTTTACTTTTTATGCCTTAGTATACTATAACGTTTTATGCCTTTCCATACTATGACTTTTTATGCTTTACTATATTATGTCGTTTTTATGACTTTTTATGCCTTACTATACAATGACTTTTTATACCTTACTATACTATCTTGTTTTTATGACTTGTTATGCCTTACTATTTTATGACTTTTTATGCCTTACTATACCATGAAGTTTTTTTTGTCTTTTTATGCCCTACTATACTATGACGTTTTTATGACTTTTTATGCCTTACTATACTATGACGTTTTTATGACTTTTTATGCCTTTCCATACTATGACTTTTTATGCCTTACTATAATATGTCGTTTTCATGACTTTTTATGCCTTTCCATACTATGACTTTTTATGCCTTACTATAATATGTCGTTTTCATGACTTTTTATGCCTTACTATACCATGACGTTTTTATGACTTTTTATGCCCTACTATACTATGATGTT
>NW_019510236.1:0-675 GCF_002814215.2 Seriola lalandi dorsalis
AAAAACGACATCGTGAATTAAGGCATAAAAAGTCATAGTATAGTAAGGCATAAAAAGTCATAATAACGTCATAGTATAGTAAGGCATAAAAAGTCATAAAAAAGACATAGTATAGTAAGGCATAAAAAGTCATAGTATAGTAAGGCATAAAAAGTCATAGTATAGTAAGGCATAAAAAGTCATAGTATAGTAAGGCATAAAAAGTCATAATAACGTCATAGTATAGTAAGGCATATAAAGTCATAAAAAAGTCATAGTATTGTAAGGCATAAAAAGTCATAAAAACATCATAGTATAATAAGGCATAAAACGTCATAGTATAGTAAGGCATGAAAAGTCATAAAAACGTCTAGTATAGTTAGGCATATAAAGTCATATAAAAGTCATAGTATTGTAAGGTATAAAAAGTCATAGTATAGTAAGGCATAAAAACGTCATAATACAATAAGGAATAAAAAGTCATAGTATAGTAAGGCATAAAAAGTCATAATAACGTCACAGTATAGTAAGGCATAAAAAGTCATAGTATAGTAAGGCATGAAAGGTTATAAAAAAGTCATAGTATATTAAGGCATAAAAAGTCATAATAACGTCATAGTATAGTTAGGCATATAAAGTCATATAAAAGTCATAGTATTGTAAGGTATAAAAAGTCATAAAAACGTCATAGTATAG
>NW_019510237.1:0-1111 GCF_002814215.2 Seriola lalandi dorsalis
TACCTCACTGTAAAGCTTATATTCTCCTCTTTCCAACAAGTGTTGGCTTTCCATCCTATTACAAACCTCCTGTTATTAACCAGACATTTAATGTGGTCAATTTTAGGCAGCATTCAGAGCTGGGTCAGAGGTCAAATCTGGTCTCTATATTTAAGCTGATATTTACAGGATACCATTATCTGATTTACTGGAGTAATACCTCACTGTAAAGCTTAAATACTCCTCTTTCCAAAAATGTTTGCCTTTCCATCCTATCACACAGCTCCTGTTATTAACCAGACATTTGATGTACTCATGAACTTCCCTCTTTTGACTCCCTTATTTGGAGTGAATCAACTTATATGCTGAAAAATCTCAGCTTAAGTGAATCACCCACGAATTTGACCTTTGATAAATTAAGTTTTTATTTTCAAACTCGGGGCTCGCCTCAAACTATAAGTGTAATCAAAATAAAAAAGGAAACAGTTTAACTTACTTCTTCTTCTTACTCTTCTTCACTCTGACTGAAACATAAAAACAGATATTCTAGAATGACTTTTAAAACCGTATTTCATGGACTTTCTCTAATGAAACATTGTGTACTGAACAATCTGTATTACTTAAACTGAAAAAGATACTGTGGAAAATAAAACATGCAAAGATCCTCTCCCAAAGTTAATTTAGTCCACCAGAAGAAATAACCTGTTTTAAATTGAATTGACAGCCTCCATTATCTGGGAAGAATCAACATGTGTGCTGTAAGTTCTCAGCTTAAGTGAATCACCTTTGAATTCTAACTCTGACAAATGAAGTTTTTATTTTCAAACTATAAGTGTAATCAAAATATCCTTCCATCTAAATTCTCAGTTTAAGTGAATCACCTTTGAATTCTAACTTCTGAACCTCTGATCCAACTCTGAAAAACTGACTAAAATTGACCACATTAAATGTCTGGTTAATAACAAGAGGTTTCTTGAAAAGCTTGTAACGAGGAATTAGAGCCGATCCTGACGCTTAACAGCGCTATTGAACAGTATTGCATTCTCAGGTGTAACTGATAACTTTATGACATGTAAACATGAAATCCATCATATCCTTCATGAATGCTACTCAAATAGACAGGAAAACTTGT
>NW_019510238.1:0-1075 GCF_002814215.2 Seriola lalandi dorsalis
ATGCCATACTATACTATGACGTTTTTTGACATTTTTATGCTCTACTATAATATGTATTTTGTTGGCTTTTTTTTTGCCTTACTATACTGTGACGTTTTGTGCCTGACTATACTATGACGTTTTTTGACATTTTTATGCCTTACTATACTATGACGTTTTTGACATTTTTATGCCTTACTATACTGTGATGTTTTGTGCCTGACTATACTGACGTTTTTTGAAATTTTATGCCATACTATACTATGACGTTTTTTGCCATTTTTATGCTCTACTATAATGACTTTTTTTGGCTTTTTTTTTTGCCTTACTATACTGTGACGTTTTGTGCCTGACTATACTATGACGTTTTTTGACATTTTATGCCTTACTATATGTATTTTTTTGGCATTTTTATGCCTTACTATACTGTAACGTTTTTTGCCATTTTTATGGTTTACTATACTATGACGTTTTTTGCCATTTTTATGCCTTATTATACTATGACGTTTTTTGAAATCTTATGCCATACTATACTATGACGTTTTTTTGACATTTTTATGCTCTACTATAATGACTTTTTTTGGCTTTTTTTTTGCCTTACTATACTATGACGTTTTGTGCCTGACTATATACTATGACGTTTTTTGCCATTTTTATGGTCTACTATAATATGTATTTTTTTGCCATTTTTATGCCTTATTATACTATGACGTTTTTTGGCATTTTATGCCATACTATACTATGACATTTTTTGACATTTTTATGCTCTACTAGAATATGACTTTTTTTGGCATTTTTATGCCTTACTTTACTGTGACGTCTTGTGCCTGACTATACTATGACGTTTTTTGACATTTTATGCCATACTATATGTATTTTTTTTGGCATTTTTATGCCTTACTTTACTGTGACGTCTTGTGCCTGACTATACTATGAAGTTTTTTGCCATTTTTATGCTCTACTATAATATGTATTTTGTTGGCTTTTTTTTTTGCCTTACTATACTGTGACGTTTTGTGCCTTATTATACTATGACGTTTTTTGACATTTTATGCCATACTATATGAATTTTTTTGGCTTTTTTTTTGCCTTACTA
>NW_019510239.1:0-999 GCF_002814215.2 Seriola lalandi dorsalis
ATGATGATGATGGTGATGATGATGATGGTGATGATGATGATGAAGGTGATGGTGATGAAGGTGATGATGATGATGATGATGATGGTGATGATGATGATGAAGGTGATGGTGATGAAGGTGATGATGATGATGATGGTGGTGAAGATGATGATGAAGGTGATGATGATGATGATGGTGATGGTGATGATGATGATGAAGGTGATGATGGTGATGAAGGTGATGATGATGATGATGGTGATGATGATGATGATGATGATGGTGATGATGATGATGATGGTGATGATGATGATGATGGTGATGATGATGATGAAGGTGATGGTGATGAAGGTGATGATGATGATGATGATGGTGATGATGATGATGAAGGTGATGGTGATGAAGGTGATGATGATGATGATGAAGGTGATGGTGATGAAGGTGATGATGATGATGATGGTGGTGAAGATGATGATGAAGGTGATGATGATGATGATGGTGATGATGATGATGGTGATGATGATGATGATGAAGGTGATGGTGATGAAGGTGATGATGATGATGATGGTGGTGAAGATGATGATGAAGGTGATGGTGATGAAGGTGATGATGATGATGATGATGGTGATGATGATGATGAAGGTGATGGTGATGAAGGTGATGATGATGATGATGGTGGTGAAGATGATGATGAAGGTGATGATGATGAAGGTGATGATGATGATGATGGTGGTGAAGATGATGATGATGAAGGTGATGGTGATGAAGGTGATGATGATGAAGGTGATGGTGATGAAGGTGATGATGATGATGATGGTGGTGAAGATGATGATGAAGGTGATGATGATGATGATGGTGATGATGATGATGGTGATGAAGGTGATGGTGATGAAGGTGAAGATGATGATGATGAAGGTGATGGTGATGAAGGTGATGATGATGATGATGATGGTGATGATGATGATGATGGTGGTGAAGATGATGATGATGAAGGTGATGGTGATGAAGGTGATGATGATGATG
>NW_019510240.1:0-1202 GCF_002814215.2 Seriola lalandi dorsalis
TTTTTATCCCTTACTATACTATGACATTTTTTGACGTTTTTATGCCTTACTATACTATGACATTTTATTTCTTAATATACTATGACGTTTTTTGACATTTTTATCCCTTACTATACTATGACATTTTTTGACGTTTTTATGCCTTACATACTATGACATTTTATTTCTTAATATACTATGACGTTTTTTGACATTTTTATGCCTTACTATACTATGACATTTTTTTTATCTTTTTATGCCTTACTATACTATGACATTTTATGTCTTAGTATACTATGACTTTTTTTGACATTTTTATGACTTGCTATATTATGACATTTTTTGACATTTTTATCCCATACTATACTATGACGTTTTTATCCCTTACTATACTATGACATTTTTTGACGTTTTTATGCCTTACTATACTATGACATTTTATTGACATTTTTATCCCTTACTATACTCTGACATTTTTTGAAATTTTCATGCATTACTATACTATGATATTTTTTTAAATCTTTTTATGCCTTACTATACTATGACATTTTTTGTCTTAGTATACTATTACATTTTTTGACGTTTTTATGCCTTATTATACTATGACATTTACTTTCTTAATATACTATGACGTTTTTTGACATTTTTATTCCTTACTATACTATGACATTTTATGTCTTAGTATACTATGACGTTTTTTTGACATTATTATGACTTGCTATAATATGACATTTTTTGAAATTTTTATCCCTTGCTATACTATGACGTTTTTATCCCTTACTATAATATGACATTTTTTGACATTTTTATCCCTTACTATACTATGACGTTTTTATCCCTTACTATACTGTGACATTTTTTGACATTTTTATCCCTTGCTATACTATGACATTTTTTGACATTTTTATCCCTTACTATACTATGACGTTTTTATCCCTTACTATACTGTGACATTTTTTGACATTTTTATCCCTTGCTATACTATGACATTTTTTGACATTTTTATCCCTTACTATACTATGACGTTTTTATCCCTTACTATACTGTGACATTTTTTGACATTTTTATCCCTTGCTATATTATGACAATTTTTGACATTTTTATGATTTGCTATAATATGACATTTTTTAAAATTTTTATCCCATGCTAGACTATGACGTTTTTATCCCTTACTATACTATGACATTTTTTGACATTTTTATCCCTTACTATACTACGACATT
>NW_019510241.1:0-844 GCF_002814215.2 Seriola lalandi dorsalis
CACTACACCACACTACACTACACTACACTACACTACACTACACCACACTACACCACACTACACTACACCACACTACACTACACTACACTACACCACACCACACTACACCACACTACACCACACTTAACTACACTACACCACACCACACTACACTACACCACACTACACTACACCACACCACACTACACTACACCACACTACACTACACTACACTACACTACACAACACCACACTACACCACACTACACTACACCACACCACACTACACTACACTACACTACACTACATTACACTACACTACACTACACCACACTACACCACACTACACTACACCACACCACACTACACTACACTACACTACACCACACTACACCACACTACACTACACCACACCACACTACACTACACTACACCACACTACACTACACTACATTACACTACACTACACCACACCACACTACACCACACCACACTACACTACACCACACCACACTACACTACACCACACCACACCACACCACACCACACCACACTACACTACACTACACCACCCTACACTACACTACACTACACCACACCACACCACACTACACTACACTACACTACACCACACTACAGCAGCACCACACTACAGCAGCACCACACTACAGCAGCACTACAGCAGCACTACACTACAGCAGCACCACACTACAGCAGCACCACACTACAGCAGCACTACACTACAGCAGCACTACACTACAGCAGCACTACAGCAGCACCACACTACAGCAGCACTACACTACAGCAGCACTACAGCAGCACCACACTACAGCAGCACTACAGCAGCACCACACTACAGCAGCAC
>NW_019510242.1:0-1086 GCF_002814215.2 Seriola lalandi dorsalis
TTTTCAGCGCTTAGGTCACTGAGAAAGACCGACAGAGAGCAAACACACACACACATAAAGTATCAGTAAAGATATAATCAGGCATTCATGTAATTCATGTGACTGCACTCACACATACATTCAGAAACACATATTGCCCAAACACACACACACACACACACAGTTTATCAAATCTCAACATCAAACCAACATTATGGACTGAGATGTTTCACTGCGCAGCGCTGTAGATATTCAGATATTCAGAGGAAGAAATGGTCAAAAAAAAAAGATTTTTAATAAAGAATAATAATATCCTGTGGCCTATGGACATAAAGTTAATAATTTTCACAACATTCACTATTGCCACTGTCGTCTTTGATATAAAACCCTTCAACTCCCTGCTAAAAATAATTTTACTTAATATATCACTGGATACCAACTCACCATTATGAGCTCCCACTGTGAACAGAAGAAATGTACAAAAGGTTATGATTCAAATCAAAACTATCACAGCTCACGCTTCCAATGCCATTATAAAGATTAATGGGAAAAAAAAAGAAATTGGGGGGGGTTTGATGAATGAAATGCTGCTGTACCTGCAAGCCAATGTGAAAAGGAGTGGTCAAGCTAGAGTGGGTAATCACTCAACAGGAGCGCATCACTGAAATCAGACCCCTCAGGTTACAGGAAAACACCCGTGTAGCATTAAGGTTAAGCAACATTGTGGAACGTTCATTTTTCAACGCTTCTGGCCAATATTTACATTCATAGCTCAACTTGTATTTAACCATTTTGTTGTAGAATGATTGAATAAGGGAGTAAAAAAAAAAAAAAAAAAAAAAAGCCATTATGTGTCAGCTTCAGCATCGAAGCCGAGAAGAGACTGGATCTCAAGATAAAGATATCATCTCTCAAGTGACTTTGTGTCCTGCTGCAGTTCAGTTGAGGGATGGAATGAGTTGGCATGAGGTCAGGGGGCTCCCTGTGGCTTTTTCCAGTAAAGCAGCGTAGACAGTATGAGTTTGTGTTGTTGTCTTGTGTTAAAAAGTATGGGCAGGGGATTAGAGAGTTCACTAAAGGGACACAGAGAGGTACCAGGATGTATGT
>NW_019510243.1:0-1307 GCF_002814215.2 Seriola lalandi dorsalis
ACAAAATGTCACCTTTGTTAAGAAAATATCAACATTTCGTTACATTGCCTATGACCCGAACCAGTTCATCACCAAACATGGGACTCAAACCCATGACCCTTAGATTAAGAGCGTGTGATTTCTGTTATTGTGCGTCTCTTAAAACCACCAACTCCCACCAGGGTTCTTGAACCAACCACTCTCAGAAGAAGAGCCTTTGTCAATTTTCCGCAAGTGCTTACACCATGGATACGGAGACTAAATTGCACTGCTCTATTTATTACGCTAACATTTAACCAAGCACACAAGCTGGGATATGCAGCATAACACCTTGATCATGTGATGAAGCACATCCATGCCTAGAGGGCCTTGCGAGTTGTACTTACATGTACCCTCTCAGAAATGAAAATGCTTTGCAGCTTGTTTCCTATTCTTGTGCGGACCTTTCTAAAATCTTTATCGCCCAACGTGGGGCTCGAACCCACGACCCTGAGATTAAGAGTCTCATGCTCTACCGACTGAGCTAGCCGGGCCTGTGAGCAAAAAATATACATCATCTAGAAACAAAAAACATTGCTTATAAAACACATATTTCAGGACACAAAGGTATGCTTTAGTCAGGAAACTCTACAGAAGATTATCCCTAATTCTGAAGAGAAAAGAATGTCAGAGACTTCTTACTGATGGCTGGAGATTACTGGCAGATGAACAAACCATGATTTTCAAGCTGTTTTATAACGTATATTCCAAAATACAAAATGTCACCTTTGTTAAGAAAATATCAACAATTGGTTACATTGCCTATGACCCGAACCAGTTCATCACCCAACATGGGACTAAAACCCATGACCCTGAGATTAAGAGCGTGTGATTTCTGTTATTGTGCGTCTCTTAAAACCACCAAATCCCACCAGGGGTCTTGAAACAACAGCTCTCAGAAGAAGAGCCTTTGTCAATTTTCAGCAAGTGCCTGCACCATGGATACGGAGACTAAATTGCACTGCTCTATTTATTACGCTAACATTTAACCAAGCACACAAGCTGGGCTATGCAACATAACACCTGGATCATGTGATGAAGCACATCCATGCCTTGCGAGTTGTACTTACATGTACCCTCTCAGAAATGAAGATGCTTTGCAGCTTGTTTCCCATTCTTGTGCAGATCCTTCTAAAATCTACATCGCCCAACGTGGGGCTCGAACCCACGACCCTGAGATTAAGAGTCTCATGCTCTACCGACTGAGCTAGCCGGGCCTGTGAGCCAGAAAAATACATCATCTAAAAACGAAAAACATTGCTTATAAAACACATATTTCAGGACACAAA
>NW_019510244.1:0-884 GCF_002814215.2 Seriola lalandi dorsalis
ATGACTTTTTTATGCCTTACTATACCATGACATTTTTATGCCTTATTATACTATTACATTTCATTCATTACAATACTATGATGTTTTTATGACATTTCATGCGTTAATATACTAATATGTTTTTTTGACATTTTATGCCTTACTATACTATGATGTTTTTATGACTTTTTTATGCCTTACTATACCATGACATTTTTATGCCTTATTATACTATTACATTTCATTCATTACAATACAATGATGTTTTTATGACATTTCATGCGTTAATATACTAATATGTTTTTTTGACATTTTATGCCTTACTATACTATGACGTTTTTATGACTTTTTTATGCCTTACTATACCATGACATTTTTATGCCTTATTATACTATTACATTTCATGCATTACAATACTTTGATGTTTTTATGACATTTCATGCGTTAATATACTAATATGTTTTTTTTGACATTTTTTGCCTTACTATACTATGACTTTTTTATGCCTTATTATACTATTACATTTCATGCATTACAATACTTTGATGTTTTTATGACATTTCATGCGTTAATATACTAATATGTTTTTTTGACATTTTTTGCCTTACTATACTATGACTTTTTTATGCCTTACTATACTATGACGTTTTTATGACTTTTTTATGCCTTACTATACCATGACATTTTTATGCCTTATTATACTATTACATTTCATTCATTACAATACTATGATGTTTTTATGACATTTCATGCGTTAATATACTAATATGTTTTTTTGACATTTTTTGCCTTACTATAATATGACTTTTTTATGCCTTACTATACTATGACGTTTTTATGACTTTTTTATGCCTTACTATACCATGACATTTTTATGCCTTATTATACTATTACATTTCATTCAT
>NW_019510245.1:0-510 GCF_002814215.2 Seriola lalandi dorsalis
TGTGTGTGTGTGTGTGTGTGTGTGTGTGTGTGTGTGTGTGTTACCTGTAATGACTACAGTAACCATTAAGACGAGGAAAACTCCACAGTAAAGTCCGACTCGAAACGTGGTCCAAGCAGGAGCAGGCTGCAGGAAGAGAGACACACAGAGTCAACAATATGACATGATGAGGACATGATGAGGACATGATGAATATATGATGAAGATATAATGAAGACATAATGAAGACATGATGAGGACACGATGAAGACATAATGAGGACATGATGAGGACACGATGAAGACATAATGAAGACATGATGAGGTCACGATGAAGACATAATGAAGACATGATGAGGACACGATGAAGACATAATGAAGACATGATGAGGTCACGATGAAGACATAATGAGGACATGATGAGGACACGATGAAGACATAATGAAGACATGATGAGGTCACGATGAAGACATAATGAGGACATGATGAAGACATGATGAGGACACGATGAAGACATAATGAAGACATGATG
>NW_019510246.1:0-214 GCF_002814215.2 Seriola lalandi dorsalis
CTTATATGCTACGGGTCCCACGCTGAGTAACTGCCATGACCTGTGGCTATGACCACAGGACTAAGGTGGTCCAGTGGAGGTACGGTAGAGAGGAGAGGTTTATACATTGTATATTCATAGCAGTGCACATTAGTGTTGATTGGCATTATTACTAGATACTTGAATGTCAAGAGAAGTGTTGGTGTTCCCTGGTTGCTGTTGAGAGGAACTTTTG
>NW_019510247.1:0-1158 GCF_002814215.2 Seriola lalandi dorsalis
CATTCACACTAGTCTTAATGGTGTGGCACCTCAGCATATGAGAGATGACCCTTCGGAAGGGAGCGACTCAGAAGGCTGGGGCTGACATATGTTACTCAGCGTGACGAGCCGAGTCCGTAGACACCCAATTTGTGGACTTTTGACAAAATTTTTCGTCGCAGCAAGCGGGCCTCGGAGACATTTAACCAGGCGGCCCTTCGGAAGGGAGCGACTCAGAAGGCTGGGGCTGACATATGTTACTCAGCGTGACGAGCCGAGTCCGTAGACACCAAACTTGTGGACTTTGGACAAACTTTTCCCTTGCGACATTCACACTAGTCTTAATGGTGTGGCACCTCAGCATATGAGAGATGACCCTTCGGAAGGGAGCGACTCAGAAGGCTGGGGCTGACATATGTTACTCAGCGTCACGAGCCGAGTCCGTAGACACCCAATTTGTGGACTTTTGACAAAATTTTTCGTCGCAGCAAGCGGGCCTTGGAGACATTTAACGAGGCATCCCTTCGGACGGGAGCGACTTAGAAACCTGTGGCTGACATATGTTACTCAGCGTGACGAGCCGAGTCCGTAGACACCCAATTTGTGGACTTTTGACAAAATTTTTCGTCGCAGCAAGCGGGCCTCTGAGACGTTTAACGAGGCATCCCTTCCGACGGGAGCGACTTAGAAGCCTGGGGCTGACATATGTTACTCAGCGTGACGAGCCGAGTCTCAATACCTCTGGTCCTGTAGGATCCACCTTAGTCCACAGTCCACAGTCTCATAGGAAAAAAAAAAGAAAACAAAACTTTGTTTACAGTTGTTGGAGTCCTGTAAAATTAAGATAATACTGTGTATTGATTCGCTGTATGTTTATTATTGATTTTTCCATGCTTTCCGGAACTTCCTCTGTGTTAGTTGTGTATTGTCGCTGAGAGAATCGAGTAGCATGGAGCTAGCAGTATTAGCTTGACACGATGCTGTTTTCTTCTGTAGAGACTGATGTTCCCATGAGAGAGGAGAAAAGCGTTACTTACCATTGCCCTTTCTGTCATACATGCAGGTATGTGTGAGAATGTTAAAAGACAGCAGATGTGTGTCGTTATGTTGGTTAAAAATGATTTTGTGTTTTATCATGCCAGCTACTGGTATATGTTGAATATAAAAAACTTAAAAAGT